>NC_060190.1:14694244-14989244 GCF_021184085.1 Oncorhynchus gorbuscha | reverse complement strand
CACTGTTTAGTCAATGCAAGGATCAGTTCAATGTCGGCTTTTTTCTATTATGGAAATCACTCGCCTCTGGTGGATGACCTGTTTCTGTGAGATATGCTGTGTAACTGGCTCCCCTGGGAGGGAGAGAGGGGGAGAGAGAAAGGATTGATAAGGAGAAAGAGAGAGCAGATTGATAAGGAGAAAGAGAGAGCAGATTGATAAGGAGAAAGAGAGAGCAGATTGATAAGGAGAAAGAGGGAGCACGATAGAGAGAGAAAGGATTGATAAGGAGAAAGAGAGAGCAGATTGATAAGGAGAAAGAGAGAGCAGATTGATAAGGAGAAAGAGAGAGCAGATTGATAAGGAGAAAGAGAGAGCAGATTGATAAGGAGAAAGAGAGAGCAGATTGATAAGGAGAAAGAGGGAGCAGATTGATAAGGAGAAAGAGAGAGCAGATTGGTAAGGAGAAAGAGAGAGCAGATTGATAAGGAGAAAGAGGGAGCACGATAGAGAGAGAAAGGGAGAGCAGATTGGTAAGGAGAAAGAGGGAGCACGATAGAGAGAGAAAGAGAGAGCAGATTGATAAGGAGAAAGAGGGAGCAGATTGGTTAGGAGAAAGAGAGAGCAGATTGATAAGGAGAAAGAGGGAGCAGATTGGTAAGGAGAAAGAGAGAGCAGATTGATAAGGAGAAAGAGGGAGCAGATTGGTAAGGAGAAAGAGGGAGCAGATTGATAAGGAGAAAGAGGGAGCAGATTGGTAAGGAGAAAGAGGGAGCAGATTGGTAAGGAGAAAGAGGGAGCACGATAGAGAGAGAAAGAGAGAGCAGATTGGTAGGGAGAAAGAGAGAGCAGATTGATAAGGAGAAAGAGGGAGCAGATTGGTGAGGAGAAAGAGAGAGCAGATTGATAAGGAGAAAGAGGGAGCAGATTGGTAAGGAGAAAGAGGGAGCAGATTGATAAGGAGAAAGAGGGAGCAGATTGATAAGGAGAAAGAGGGAGCAGATTGATAAGGAGAAAGAGGGAGCAGATTGGTAAGGAGAAAGAGAGAGCAGATTGATAAGGAGAAAGAGGGAGCAGATTGGTAAGGAGAAAGAGGGAGCAGATTGATAAGGAGAAAGAGGGAGCAGATTGATAAAGAGGGAGCAGATTGGTAGGGAGAAAGAGGGAGCTGATTGATAAGGAGAAAGAGGGAGCACGATAGAGAGAGAAAGAGGGAGCAGATTGGTAAGGAGAAAGAGGGAGCAGATTGGTAAGGAGAAAGAGGGAGCAGATTGATAAGGAGAAAGAGGAAGCAGATTGATAAGGAGAAAGAGGGAGCAGATTGATAAGGAGAAAGAGGGAGCAGATTGATAAGGAGAAAGAGGGAGCAGATTGGTAAGGAGAAAGAGATTGATAAGAGAAAGAGGGAGCAGATTGATAAGGAGAAAGAGGGAGCAGATTGATAAGGAGAAAGAGGGAGCAGATTGGTAAGGAGAAAGAGGGAGCAGATTGATAAGGAGAAAGAGGGAGCAGATTGGTAAGGAGAAAGAGGGAGCAGATTGATAAGGAGAAAGAGGGAGCAGATTGATAAGGAGAAAGAGGGAGCAGATTGATAAGGAGAAAGAGGGAGCAGATTGATAAGGAGAAAGAGGGAGCACGATAGAGAGAGAAAGAGAGGTGGGGAAGGTATCAGTGACAGTGTCTCGCTCTCTGTACAGTGTGTGTCGTGCTGTACAGTGTGTGTCGTGCTGTACAGTGTGTGTCGTGCTGTACAGTGTGTGTCGTGCTGTACAGTGTGTGTCGTGCTGTACAGTGTGTGTCGTGCTGTACAGTGTGTGTCGTGCTGTACAGTGTGTGTCGTGCTGTACAGTGTGTGTCGTGCTGTACTGTGTGTGTCGTGCTGTACTGTGTGTGTCGTGCTGTACAGTGTGTGTCGTGCTGTACAGTGTGTGTCGTGCTGTACTGTGTGTGTCGTGCTGTACTGTGTGTGTCGTGCTGTACTGTGTGTGTCGTGCTGTACAGTGTGTGTCGTGCTGTACAGTGTGTGTCGTGCTGTACAGTGTGTGTCGTGCTGTACAGTGTGTGTCGTGCTGTACTGTGTGTGTCGTGCTGTACAGTGTGTGTCGTGCTGTACTGTGTGCTCTCGGTGTTAACAGAACGTCCCACTGCACCAGTCCTCTTCCTTGTTAACTGCTGTCATGCCTGCTACCCCCTAAACTCTGTTCCCCTTCCTGAATCCGATCTCCATCTCATCACTCTGCCTCAGAGAGCTGCTACCAGAAACTCCCCCTTTTTAACAAGTCATGGCTCGCTAAAATGGAGATCCGTATGTGTTTCCTCATCCCCTTGCTGCCTCTTCCCCGTTCCTCTTCAACTTCCTGTTGATGTGCGTCACTCGTGCATTTTTCATGCTGGCGCCGGTAAGGGGGATAAGAACGCAGGGGTGCTAATGCTAAGCTAGGCTAGGCTACTCATCAATGTTTCCGGACAGATGGAGGTGGCGCGATGGGAGCTGGAGAGGTTATATTGGCCTGTGTACCGTCTTTTAGCCAGCCTTCCACAGCTATCCGACTGACCACGTTGCCCAGTGTCTGGGCAGTGTTGTCTGGTACACAGCCAATAACAGCTGGTCAGAACCACTGGGCTGGACCTGTCTGAACTGTGAATTCACCTGAGAGGTCAGAGAGCCGCAGGCATAGAGATCCTCCATCTGTGGACCTATAACTCAGCCTTTACTGACTGACACTGATACCATCCACCCTGCATTCGAGTGAATACAGCATTCGAGTGGGTCAAACTCGTAGTGGACAGCGTCTGCAACGTAAGGATTTCATTCAGGATAGATATGCTTCTTCTGCTGGTCTCGGGGTTGACTCACACCCAACATTGACATTGGTCTTACCTCTGATGGAAGGATGTCTGTCTGAGGAATCAAAAAAGAGGGCAATGGACACAGAAGGCCAGTAATGTTTCCTCTAGTCTACCTTTTGGGTTGGAATAGGAAACCAGAGAATCTCCCACTCGCTCTCTCTCGCTCTCTCTCGCTCTCTCTCGCTCTCTCCCCCTCTCTCTCGCTCTCTCTCTTGCTTTCTCCAGTCTCTGTCCAACCGTAGTGGAGCTGTGCCGTCAGAGGACTCCCTATAACGGAGGAAGACACCACATGGATCCTGACCTTACCTGTGAGCGGGCTCATTATCCCAGCCTGCATCCAGTCCGGAAGACTCCGCTGCTCGTTAAATGCCACGAGCCAAGCTCGTGCTCCCTTCTGCGATTGCCTCTCCATGGCGAGAGGACCAGAGGAGGAGATGAGAGGAGGAGGGAGGGAGGGAGGGGGGTGTTGCTTTCTCTCTTTAAAGACTCGGCTCAGTTGGATGGTCCACTTTTAGTCCTCAGCTGTTAGTAGAATCCCCCTTCACCCAGAGTGTCAGTTTAGTGCAGTTATGATAGAAGAGGGAACTGTTGCCTGCATGTTGCATGGGCTGAAATAACGTGCTGACAGCCCTGCATACAGATGTAGGGGGGTTGGTTGGGATGGAATATCCAGATTTTCCTTTCATTTTGCATTTGCACGTTTTAACACATCGACCCCAGGCTCTCGTTATGGTGCACGGTGTTGTGCAAGTTTGTGCTCCCTGCGTCAACAAGAGGTATGACTGCTCCTCTGGACGAAAGCATTATTCATCTTCCTCCCAGAGACTAGTGCCCCCTGGGACAGGTTAGGAATTAATGACACAGCTGAAACGTCATCTCTTTATCCACTCAATCTGACAAAAAAAACTCCTCCCTCGGAAAGATTTGCATTGCTGGGGAGGCACCATGAATCTTACTGGTATTGTCGATGGATATGGTGACGGACAGGGATTATTGGTTTTGTGGTGAGGTGAACCGAACATTACATTGATCGGGACGATTTTAACAATATTTCAATCTTGATATGGTGGCGTTTACGGCTGTGGCGTACATTGGTTGACAGGGATCACTGGTTTTGTGGTGAACTGACACAACATGCCATGTCACGTTTTGTGTATCGTTGCATCTAAAAAGTTGTATCTTTGTTGGAGAATTACATAAGTCATGCTCTTTCCTTCATAACGTATGTTCCATTATCATTGAAATACAATTGCTATCATTGTATTTGTAGCAGCACTGCAGTGTAAAGCGAAAATAGCATTCCAGGAGCTTTCCAGGTCAGTGCTTAATACTGAGAGAAAATAGCATTCCGGGAGCTTTCCAGGTCAGTGCTTAATACTGAGAGAAAATAGCATTCCGGGAGCTTTCCAGGTCAGTGCTTAATACTGAGTGAAAATAGCATTCCGGGAGCTTTCCAGGTCAGTGCTTAGCTTTCCAGGTCACTGAGAGAAAATAGCATTCCGGAGCTTTCCAGGTCAGTGCTTAATACTGAGAGAAAATAGCATTCCAGGAGCTTTCCAGGTCTGTGCTTAATACCGAGAGAAAATAGCATTCCAGGAGCTTTCCAGGTCAGTACTTAATACTGAGAGAAAATAGCATTCCAGGAGCTTTCCAGGTCAGTGCTTAATACTGAGAGAAAATAGCATTCCAGGAGCTTTCCAGGTCAGTGCTTAATACTGAGAGAAAATAGCATTCCAGGAGCTTTCCAGGTCAGTGCTTAATACTGAGAGAAAATAGCATTCCAGGAGCTTTCCAGGTCTGTGCTTAATACCGAGAGAAAATAGCATTCCAGGAGCTTTCCAGGTCAGTACTTAATACCGAGAGAAAATAGCATTCCAGGAGCTTTCCAGGTCAGTGCTTAATACTGAGAGAAAATAGCATTCCAGGAGCTTTCCAGGTCAGTGCTTAATACTGAGAGAAAATAGCATTCCAGGAGCTTTCCAGGTCAGTGCTTAATACTGAGAGAAAATAGCATTCCAGGAGCTTTCCAGGTCAGTGCTTAATACTGAGAGAAAATAGCATTCCAGGAGCTTTCCAGGTCAGTGCTTAATACTGAGAGAAAATAGCATTCCAGGAGCTTTCCAGGTCTGTGCTTAATACCGAGAGAAAATAGCATTCCAGGAGCTTTCCAGGTCAGTACTTAATACTGAGAGAAAATAGCATTCCAGGAGCTTTCCAGGTCAGTGCTTAATACTGAGAGAAAATAGCATTCCAGGAGCTTTCCAGGTCAGTGCTTAATACTGAGAGAAAATAGCATTCCAGGAGCTTTCCAGGTCAGTGCTTAATACTGAGAGAAAATAGCATTCCAGGAGCTTTCCAGGTCAGTGCTTAATACTGAGAGAAAATGTGTGTGTGAATATTTCTCAGGCTGACTCTTTCATTCCAGATAGTTATATATGGGCGGTGGACTGGAGATCAATTGCACTGTGGATTCTGATTACAAAACGTAGCTCTATAAAGTGGGTTGGAGCCTGAATTGTGAAGTAGGGCACCTTATGGTGCCCTCTATGGTATGAGAGAAAACAGATGTTTACATATAGGCAAGAGAGAGGTGCCCTCTATGGTATGAGAGAAAACAGATGTTTACATATAGGCAAGAGAGAGGTGCCCTCTATGGTATGAGAGAAAACAGATGTTTACATATAGGCAAGAGAGAGGCCCTGGAAAATGTCAGCTCATGTGAACTCAGCATTTAAAAAGCAGCATATATATGTAACAACCCTTTGGCAGAAATCCTTACACAAAAGTCTATTACTGTTTTCACATTGTCCTTGTAGAGTTTTATTTAATTTAATGGTTTGTCTGTTTGAATTAAGATTGAGGGCTTTGATTTATGGTTAATTATTAATGACTTAAATTGGGATCTGAAATTACAGTTGTCCGGATCAATTAAAGTCTAGGTCAGTTTGACAGGAAAGTTGTCGTGTTATATGTGAGATTTCATGGGTTTCATAGGTTGATCCTTTGACTGATTTCTATCGGGGGCGGCAGGTAGCCTAGTAGTTAAATCGTTGGACTAGTAACCGAAAGGTTGCAAGATCAAATCCCTGAACTGACAAGGTAAGAATCTGTCGTCTTGCCCCTGAACAAGGCAGTTTATCCACTGTTCCTAGGCCGTCATTGTAAATAAGAATTTGTTCTTAACTGACTTGCTTATTTAAATAAAGGTGAAATAAAAAATCAGTTTTAAGATCATTTATTTACATTTTTCAAGGGAATGTCTGCCTGGTACAATTGATGATGTCTCCTGGCGCAGAGAATATTCAGATGACCACTTCACAAACGCACGGTCGTACTGTAGCAATGCACTACAGCCTAGCAGCCTTACGCTAGCAGGGAATTAGTGAGCAGCGTAGTAAGCAGTAGCCCCAGTGATTATGATGGCATGGCCAGCCGGCCATTGACGGGTGCTTTCTGGTGACGTCAACTGAGAGGCTGGCTATAAACCGCTACTGTGGCAGTACTGTAGATCACCCTCCCTCCTCTCCTCTCCTTTGATCCTGCTGTTGTTCTGGACAGTATAGTGGAGCCTCATTCCTTGTCAACGTGATGTTTGTGTGATTCTCAACCCTGTCCTCATGCCACCCAGCCACTTCTAATCTATTTCAGTAGTAGCACACCTGCTTAAACTAATCACAGGCTTGGCGATTTGTTGACTAGTGGATTGAGTGTGTAGAATGTCCTGGACTAAATAGATATATTGAGTGAAACATAAGAGTATTTACAGGGGTCTTCAAGAGGGCTGGGCACTCTCATATCAAAGCAGGGGGAGCTCCCTGCAGAGGTGTCATTCCCATATGGGGCACAAGGCCAAGTGCCCCCTCAGATTTGTCCTGTTTAAAAGTGTTCTGGGGTTAAATTGATTACAAAACGTCATTTTTAAGACCACGTTTTATCATAATTATAGATTAAATAAAAGATCTGTCAGTGGCATTTTGTAGAGGGGGCACACTTCCTGGACCAGGCATAGAGTACCCCTTCCCCCCATTCTCCCTAGTAAGTGATTCCTTCCAAGGTGTACCATGGAGAAAAGATATGCTAGGCAGGATGCTAGATGCTTTAGTGCAGGGGTTCTCAACTCTGACCCTACAAGGCCTGTTGGTTTTCTGTTCTACCTGATCATTAGGTGCACACACCTGGTGTCCCAGGTCGAATTCAGTCCCTGATTAGAGGGGGGAAATGAAAGAACACAGTGGAACTGGCTTCGAAGTCCAGAGTTGAGTTTGAGGGCTCTAGTGCAGACAGCATCATTAGTGGAGGAAAGAGAGTGTTGAGTGACCACACAGAGCGTTTGATTTGATTTCAGCTGCCAGTGATGGGCACTCGTAAGCTATGTAGCCTATTGATTCCTTCTTGATAAATAAATAAAAGGAAAATGTTTTGTTTCTCTATAATACTAGTCTCCTACTGTAGCAAATGTATGAAGTTTGCTTTAGCTATTCAGCTAGATAGCTTCCCAATATCCCAACCTCTTAACTAGCTGCCAAGCCATTTCAGGCTATCAATCAAGTTAGAGTAGCTTGTCAAACTATCTTAGCTGGCATGCCTGCTGGAAAGTTTGCGATAGTAGACTTTAGAAAATACTAAAATTGCTTTAATTCTTGGGCTATGATGCTATATACCAGTGTTGTACTAATCTCCTAAGGCATAAAGGTTCTTAAAGAATATATGTACATCTTTAATTAAAATTCAAATTGAACAGGTAAAGAGGTATGATTATATAACCGATGCAGAAAAATGCAAATATTTTTGACATAGAAATAGGCATCATGATTGTGGCTGTAGATGCCAGTTAAAAGCTGCTTCAGGTGTATCAAAAATGCTCAATTCTCAGATTTATCAGCACCCCTCTTCACCCCCCCCCCTTCCTAACTATGCGCCCCCTCTAAAATAATGGATGGATGACACCCCTGGCTCCTTGTGTTGAACGTGTAAAACGAGCTCCCCCATAGGTTTTTGAATTACTGTTGGTTCAACCCACTAGTTTTAGGCCACCCCCTAGACTCATTGTGCAATTCCAACCCTTCTGCAGCATTGTCTACCAGTCCAATGTACTCTCTCAACCCTTCAGAAACAGGCCTCGAGTGTAACCAGTCCAGTTTGGTGTGTGTTCTGTATGAGGGCGAAATGATGATAGTGAGAAGAGTAAGGACGCCTGTTCTCTAAGGGAGAGATCTGACCTCATTACTTTGTTACTGGGCTCTTGACCTTGGGTAAGAGGTAGTGCACCTTGGGAGAATGAGTCTCTGGGTCAGTGAGGCTGTGTGTGAATGTTCTGTCTGAGCTAATGAGGGTCTGTCCCCTCAAGGGACCTCTTTCTGTCAGGGACTACATCTCTCATCTCTCCCCCTGGCTACCTACTAACTAAGGCCTACAGCTGCTCATTGCTCGCTATCTGATCAATGTTGGCTCTCAGGGAAGATCGCTTTTCTAACTGGTCTTTCAAGAGACCTTCCCTCCCAGGTCTCCCTCTGGATAACTAACTACCCAAGTGATTTATGGGTAACGGCCATAGATTTCTATGGTAACAGGAAGCCAAGCATGATGGTGCAGGATGCACCATTTCTCCAAAAGCCATGCTGCAAGAGGCTGAGTTAAATGTGGGTTCTTCTCTGAGATGTTTGTGACACCATCTGATACGTGGGCGATGAGGAATATGAACTGACTCAGCTCAATGCAGCAACTGTCAAAGTACAAGACCACCAGCATCCAGGACTGCAGTGTTTTGTTACATGATGCATGTGATGGGAGAGGATGGCACTTAACACAACACTGTAAACGGATACAGAACGAAATAGAGCAGTATGGGCTACAGTATAGCATGGCGCTTTCTGTAGGATTGCATCGCAACCAATTGTATTGACTATGGCAAAGGGGAGTGATATGACTAGGCGTTTTCTTCTTTCGACAGCCTCGCTTTCAATAGGGCGGACTGCGCGCGCCTCAAACGCACGCACACACCACAAAGCATTTGGGAGTGTTGTCTTCTGCAGTCAGCTAAAAAGAGACACCACATACACTGTTTCAGTTGTTCCCAGCACCTCTCTGACCTTCAGTCTGAGTTCAGGCGTTTTTCACTTATCCAGCACTAACGTCTTTCACCTACACCATGTGACAAGATTAAAGCAGATTTAACCAGCAATTATGATTCTCTCTCTCTCCCCCCACATTTTCCCGCTCTCTCTTTCTCACTTCTCGTCCACACTTTTTTTTTGCTGCCTACGATTAATGCCAGCCCATGAATAAACTTTTAACTCTTATGTATCACAATTTTATTACAAAAATTATATCTTTTTTTTAATATCTTTCAATGTTGCCATGCTTGGAGCATATAACAATCCAGTAGAAAACCACCCAGTCAGTCCCAGAAAGGATAGTCAAGCAGATGTGGCAGCGTTTTGTCACTCAGTCATGCTGTTACTATACAGACACCGTAACATTCCGAATACAGACACCGGTAGTACAAACACCTGCCCAAACACGTCACCATATCCGTGAACAAACCTCAATTAAATTACATTTATCAGAATAATAACAAGAAACGCTCCCACCCTCCCTCCAAATAAATACAAAACAAACAACACATATAATTTGCAACATAAAACGTATGCGCTGAATATTTGCACTAGCCCAAGGCACCCAGGCTTTGTTGCATGTTGGCAATTAACGACATTCGTTTACAGGGTTTACAGGAGACACTTTGAAGCGAACGACAATTACAAATTATTTTTTACAGTCCGACTTGCAGTGTCCTTCAACGTACCGTCGGCGTCCTCTCCCTACATGGCTCTCGTCATTCACAGTGCAAGATCCGGGGAAGGGGGGGGGGGTTGAGGGATTTGAAGGGCGCTGTATCATTTCACGGCGTCAAATACTGACAATACTTGGACAGACAGCGTGAGTTCCACTCTAGAGGCTGGCTCCATAAATGCCGCACTGTGCTGTGAATTGTCTAACATAAGGCGTGGATTGCCCAGCTGCCAGTCCAAGACAAAATAAGCGAATCAAAAAAGCTAAAGTGCGCTTGCAACAAAACTCCAATAGAAAACCAAACAAACAGATACCAACACTGTCCAACTGAGGTTTCCAAGACGAATTCGATTTTTCACAAGATCAAAAAAAAAAATTGTTTCGTACATAAATATCTAATAGAAATCCCAGGTATAAGCTTATCATTAAATAAATACCAAATAGTCTGTAACGAACGTCAAAATGAAGACAAGAACGACAGAAGCTCAAAAGAAATACAGATAAGTCGGATTGGCCTTGGTCTCATGTCGGAATGCAGTTCAGTTGAGCGCACGGCACGGCTCGAATGTCCACTTGGTAGCTCCACCGAATACTTCAATGTTGGACTCCGACCAAGAGAATACGTTGCCAGTTTGCGCTTTACTGTTGCAGGTTGCCAGGTTATAAATATCCCCGATGGAAAGCTTCCTATCCCACATGTTGAGATTTGCTAGCTCACCCACGTATGCTTGTGTGGCGTCGAAACCTCCCCCCAGCGTGTCCTGCGGAGCAACAAGATGAAGTTCAAGGTTAGTGGCGCGAATTGTGGGTACGCGCGTGGCCTTTATTTTAATATATAATAATAATAATATATGCCATTTAGCAGACGCTTTTATCCAAAGCGACTTACAGTCATGTGTGCATACATTCTACGTATGGGTGGTCCCGGGGATTGAACCCACTACCCTGGCGTTACAAGCGCCATGCTCTACCAACTGAGCTACAGAGGACCATGGCCAATCTATTACAAATGTGTGTAATAAGCTAATCATCCTGTACTGTATTAGGAAGGAATACAATTGTCCTGTACCATGGAAATGCATTGATTTCTATTTCTAACTATCATAAAACTATAATAAAAAGCAGCCACTCTTCGTGACAGGTCCATCACAGCCGAAGCCCCAAATTGAACCATTTCCACACGTTATGTGCTTTTCATGACAAGATATGCATTTTACTCTTTAATTGCTACAGATTTGCCAATTTTCTATCTGAAATGGATTGTGCATTGTCCCAATTGAGGGGCTATTCTACGATATCTAGCTCGAGGGCCTTAATTAGATGGCTACGTCTTAATTGACAATTTCGTCAAGGTCTCTCAACTTTCCCATTATTTGAATATTCCTTTGATCATTAGAGAGAGAACGTGCTCTAATATTTTCATTACTAATGGATATAATTATTTCCCCCAGGCCATTTATCTCAATATATCACGACTTGCATACCAATGTAATACAAAGTTAGTTCATCCTCATTTAGTGAACCCTCTTACCTGCTCTTGTCCCAGTACGAGGACCCCCTGCGGCTTGATGGGATGGTATGGCGCCAGATTCTCTCCACTGCCCCGCAGCACTCCGTCCTGAAACGCCTCCCACATCCCGTCGCGCGTGGTCCAGGTGATGCAGATGTGATGCCACTTCCCGTCGTTGATGATGAACGGCAACTTGGCCACCTGCAGCATGGACAGTGCACCCATTACTGAATGTTCAAATAGGCCTGGCCTAGAACTAATGATTGCTACGGTTTTTTATTTTTTCAGACATAGCACTGGCTGTAAATGCAATATTTGTATAATTAAGTTGCTTGTCACGTCTCCATAATTTTCCCAGACATTGCATAATGAATGCTGCGTAGTTTAATTTGCTAGTCTGGCACACCACATTTACGCATGGCAGGCGATCTGACCATTTTGCCTAGCACCAAATGCTGTGTAGAATATGCCATTGCCGTCAGCGATCATTACCTTATCATTGATGAGTATCTCCATCGGGTTATTTCCCCACTCAATCAGCACCAGCTCGTTGGCCTGCCCTGGGACAGCGTAGGAGAAAGGTGTGCCCACCCCGGGCGACGCGTTAGATTTAATCCACAGACACACGGTGAAGGCATACATCTCCGGCAGGGTTCTCTTGGCTTTGGCGTACATGTAGTTGGTTCTCAACGGGAATGTCAGCTGGAACTTGTCCAGTGGTCTGTTGTCTTTCCCAC
Organism: Oncorhynchus gorbuscha; assembly: GCF_021184085.1. NCBI lineage: Eukaryota > Metazoa > Chordata > Actinopteri > Salmoniformes > Salmonidae > Oncorhynchus > Oncorhynchus gorbuscha. Next base: position 14,977,379 of record NC_060190.1, on the reverse strand, counting down.
CTGCGGACGAAACGTGGCCCTACTTGTTTACCTTTCAGTGATTTCTATCATTTACATTGCACTCATAGGCCTATGTTATAGTCAGTTATGTCATATCATGTGATTGATTGATTTATTCGTATACGTGGTTTGCTCCACCAGTAGAGATGTTCGATCCCTAACTAAAGGTTTTCTCCTTTCTTTTTAGTTTTTTGACGATTTTACATTTTTACATTTAAGTCATTTAGCAGACGCTCTTATCCAGAGCGACTTACAAATTGGTGCATTCACCTTATGACATCGAGTGGAACAGTCACTTTACAATAGTGCATCTAAATCTTAAAGGGGGGGGGGGTGAGAGGGATACTTATCCTATCCTAGGTATTCCTTAAAGAGGTGGGGTTTCAGGTGTTTCCGGAAGGTGGTGATTGACTCTATGCTATGATTTATATAATTGGCTTAGAACAGACTGTGCATCTCTCTCCTAACCTATTATCTGCGGTATGATGTGACCACGTGAGCAGGGCAAACAGGGAATTGCTCTCGATCTCTCCCTCTCTCTCACTCACACACACGCACCACCCCTTCCTAACCTCCAACCCCCTCATTCTCCCCATCCCTTTCGGGTTGTCAGTAAGGAACTAAACCTTGATTGATGTTCCAAAATGTGCCTATCGGTCTCCAACACTGTGCGCGCTTTATCAAGCACTGCGCACATCGTTAAAAACCCTCTGGTAAAGTTCCTGCGCGGCTCTGTCCCCTACAAAACCAACGACTCTCGTTCACAGTCACTGGAAATAAAGCGATCATTGGCTATCGCTCCATGCCATGTTAATTAGTATCCCAGCGTGGCATCACTGTGTTAATATGAGATATGCAAAGCAATGCAGCTACCTCCCTCTCTCCATCGCCCATATCCCATTACGCACTGTGGTGAGAACTGTGCTGCGGCACAGTCTGTATTAACAAGCTACTGTGGTCCGCGGGTTGTAGTGATACTTCATGTGCACCAGGCAATTAACCAAGTGAAATGCAGGGTTGTTTTTAGAAATTGGCATCGTTTTAGACATATAAACAATTGAGTGAGGCAATTCCACCATATTTAGATGATTAGTTTTTTTTTACTATTAAAACTTTATGCGCAAATTATTATCAAAATAATGAAATACATTTAGTCGTTTCTATAAGCAAGCATTCACATGGACATAACTATCATATTGACTGTGTACATTTGGGCATTATCTCTTCGCCTCATATCTCACTCACCTTTCTCTAGGTCCGTTATCCGGTGATGCATGGAAGTCAGCGTGGACTCCACTCGGTTCCGCTGGTCCGTGTCGTTCTTCTGACCCGGTTTGGTCTCCTCCAGGGTGTTGACCCGGGACAGCACCTGCTTCTCCATATCATCAATCTTGTTCTGAAGCAGGTCTTTCAGACTATTCGCCTGGGCCGTACCGTTGTTTCGGCTGTATTGCTGTTACCATGGAACAAGGACATAGGAACAGATAAGAGGGGACGATTCAAATCACTTTGGGTTTAAATAAACACTCCTACATGCACGAGGCGGGGCTCGTCGTGGGTAAAGCTCTGGTGCTTATCTCGTTTGTGGAGGGCTTACTGCCTCGGCAATTTGCATCAAATGCCTAAATTGGTCCAAAGATGAGGCGTCTGTCTGTCCTTATCAGGAGTGTGGTGCGGCTTTATGTAGTGCTCTAGAGTAATCACTTTACGACTGGATGCGGAAAAGAGCTTTAAATAGGTCTATAGCATTAGTGACTGGACTGAAATAACCCTATAGTAAGCAATTCACAATTATATAGAGCACTTATAACTAGCACATTGAGCTCTACGTGCTATACAACCAACCGAGCCTATTGGAAACGCGTAGAATGGATTAAAAGTGGATTGAAAACTCAAACTGCATTCCAAATTACAAGATAGCCAATGCATACCTCAAGATTCTCCAACCTCTGTTTGAGAGTCTGTAAAGTCTGTCCTAGTTGAGCGAGAGTGTCCTGAGGACCCCTTGATACGTCCCCCATAGTGTTCTTGGCGCCCGGTACTATTCTCCGGCCTCCCGCTCCCGCCTCGGGCAGACTCTGGCTCTCACACCGGCTCAACTTGGACGTTAGTTCCCTGATTGTCTCCTTTTGGTTCATAATGGTTTCCTTTTGCTGTAACACGGTCTCCCTCAATTGCATCACCGTCGTCTTCAAATCCTCTGCCGGACCGCTGTTCTGCATCGTAGCCGCGCACAAGTCCATATCCTTGGGCACAGACGTGCAAATAAACTGGGTCTGTCCGAAATCTTGCGTTGACCCCTCCAAAACCAATAATGAAAGTAGGAAAAGTTGCCAAGAGTGTCCCTCAATGATTCCAGGCATGTTTCCTGACATGTGTGTGGTGTTGCAGCCGCGGAGTTTTCGGGCGGTTGGTTTCAGCACCACGGAGCTGTCCCCTGTCTGTAGCTGTGAGGTTTCAGTTCTGCTCGTCCTAGATTTTATAGGCTAGCCACAGCCGGGATGAGGGCAGCGTTGAGGCAGGTTCTCTGCAGCACAGTGGGGAGGAAGCAGGTTGTGCTGCTTAATCACGTCCAGACTTTTATTTAAGGTGGACCGAGGCGATTAGAAGCATATTGTATATGTTTTACACCACTGCATGACGTGAGTCGTGTACTATTATGTTGTCAGTCAGGAAATGCAGGACCAAGTAAGATAACGCACTGCTCTACTATTTTAGGAATGAGTTTCTTAGGCTGCTATTATTATGGTCTGCAATTCACACTTACAAATACAGAAGTGAGAATAGGAGAAGATGAACTTGTTTTACCGGGAGTAAATATATTATAGATGGCAGTCTGCTTTACATTCTTTACATTCTGAAGTTCAACTGGCATTTAAATCCATCCCCAAAAACATGTTTTATTAGATTCAACTACAGTCGTTTCGAAGTCATATATCAGTACAGTGCATTGAAGTGATTGAATTTGAACTAACTTGTGTATTGCATTATAGGCCAAGTATAGCCTATGTGTCTGAAGTTCCACCTTAAAGGAAGCCACTCCCCATGTCCCTAGAGTGAGGATCCACTCCCCATGCCCCTAGAGTGAGGATCCACTCCCCATGCCCCTAGAGTGAGGATCCACTCCCCATGCCCCTAGAGTGAGGATCCACTCCCCATGCCCCTAGAGTGAGGATCCACTCCCCATGCCCCTAGAGTGAGGATCCACTCCCCATGCCCCTAGAGTGAGGATCCACTCCCCATGCCCCTAGAGTGAGGATCCACTCCCCATGCCCCTAGAGTGAGGATCCACTCCCCATGCCCCTAGAGTGAGGATCCACTCCCCATGCCCCTAGAGTGAGGATCCACTCCCCATGCCCCTAGAGTGAGGATCCACTCCCCATGCCCCTAGAGTGAGGATCCACTCCCCATGCCCCTAGAGTGAGGATCCACTCCCCATGCCCCTAGAGTGAGGATCCACTCCCCATGCCCCTAGAGTGAGGATCCACTCCCCATGCCCCTAGAGTGAGGATCCACTCCCCATGTCCCTAGAGTGAGGATCCACTCCCCATGTCCCTAGAGTGAGGATCCACTCCCCATGCCCCTAGAGTGAGGATCCACTCCCCATGCCCCTAGAGTGAGGATCCTGGCAGAGTCCCTCTCGCTGACTATCCCACAGAGTATTCTCTCTCTCTCTCTCTCTTTATTTTTCTTTCTTTCTTTCTCTCTCTCTCTCTCTCTCTCTGTCTCTCTCTCTCTCTCCATCTCGCTTGCTCTCCATTTCTCTCGCTCTGTCTCTCACTCTCACCTTCCACCAGTTGGCGTGTCTCATTCATCCCCATATTTCCCCACAGACATGGGTTTATCTGATGCAATCTCGGTGCAGTGTCATGTTTTATTTCCCACGTGGGGACGAGATGTCACTCATACAATGAATCTACCTGCCTGTATGTTCATCACACAATATATTATGCATGACATACATTCACATTAAAAGTATTGCATGAGGCTATTAATATTTTGCCCATAGTCTGGACTCATGGATGCCATAAAAAAAACTTGAAATTCTGCTTATGGAAAACATTTTTTTCATGTGTGAGGTAGGCTACAGCGGATTCTGGTTCAAATGTGTCTCTGGCATATTCCTTGCAAGGAGTAACTTATTCACTTTATTCAAATGAAATGATAATTAATTGTCTGCGCTATACCTTCATCAGACCAGTTGGCATCAAGTTTCTCATGTGTGCTCGACCATGCAAGAATATACAATATCTTGTCACCCAATTCAGCAACCCACAAAAAAACGTTAGTCAAAGTAAATGCATGAATCATGAAATTATCTTAGGCTAAGCAAATGGATAATTAGTCAGTGATTGAGTCCATGTAGGCTACATTTCCTCACAGAGCAAACGTCCTCCTCACAAATGCGGAGTCAAACAAAAAGGAACGCTGAAGTACCGTTTTTCAAACCCTCACCATTCATCCGAGGGGTGCTAAAAGGATATGAAATTAATTTAACATGTTGGTGCGTAACAAGCACAGAGGCTATCACATGAATATTTATTAAATACAGGGAGGGAAAACGCGCCATTTCACAGATGTCACTGGAAATATTTGATTTCCCTTTTGGAGAAAGGTGCTGGGAATGATCGTTAAACGGATTTTAATATGGCGACAGCCAATATATAGTGTCTTTCGTGAGTCTAGTTGGCCTAGCCAACTGGGCCAAAACCGGTTGAATCAACGTAATTACAACCAAAAAATGTAATGCGATGAGGTGGAAAACTGAAGGGAATTTGGTTTTTTTTTTTACCCCACTTTTGATCTAAATCCAATGACATGGTGACCTTTTTTTCGTTGAATTTACTTAGATGACAACTGAACCAAATGTAAATCAAAACGTTGAACTGACGTATGTGCCCAGCGGAAGGCTACTTACTACACGACAGCATAGCTCTTTTTCTCTCAACCAGTAGGCCTATGAAAGCATCAGCACTGCATCAATACAGCACAAGTTGTTAGCCTATAGACTCGGTCCTCTTGTGAAACAAATGGGCACTCAAACCCTAGACTTAATAAAGAAGCTTATCATTGTTTTATCAACTGAACATATAGTTGTATAAGACTGTGACACGGAAGCGGTCTCGGTCAAAAAACAATGGCAGAAATTCGACAGACCCATCTGTCGAGTTTAATTGGTTTAATTATCGATCGCGTGCGTTGTAATCAGCAAGGTGCCAAACCTATGGTGGGAAAAAGTCAAGATAACAAACGGTTAATGGCAAAGTCTAATTGCGCCTGCAAGAGCTCATGTTGAAAATCCCCCTTATCTCAGCACATAAACAAGGCGCCTCTACGTCTCAAATTGCACCCTATTCTACAGTGCACTCCTTTTTTAAGAACTTTTTTTTTTTTTTACTTTGCAAGTCAGTTAAGAACAACTTCTCATTTTCAATGAGAGCTTAGGAACAGTGGGTTGTTCAGGGGCAGAAGGATAGATTTTTACCTTGTCAGGGAGGGACTCGATCTTCCAATCTTTCGGTTACTAGTTAATAATAATAATATATGCCATTTGGGAAGAAGCTTTTATCCAAAGCGACTTACAGTCATGTGTGCATACATTCTACGTATGGGTGGTCCCGGGGAATCGAACCCACTACCCTGGCGTTACAAGCGCCATGCTCTACCAACTGAGCTACAGAAGGACCACTAGGTCAACACTCTTGTCACTAGGCTACCTGCCGCTCCGCGTACTGGGTAGTGGCAGGTAGTAAGGCAGGACTTTGGTCAAAAGTAGTGCACTATACAGAGAAAAGGGTGCCGTTTGGAAAACAAAACATGTTCAGCCTTTGCCATTAGGGCGCACCTATGCATAGGTCAACACGTTAACGTTCATTATCTATCGCCCAGCCCCAACAGGCAATACAATAGCTGTTTACCATATGGGAGCAAATTAGCCAGTGTTCTATGCATTAGATCCACAGTACTGTAAACGATCAAGCTGAACTCTAACCCTGCTGGGACGTAGGACAATCCTACTGGGAGAGCAGAGTCGGCCCAGCAGCTTGCCTCGGATATATATTCATATTTATCCTTCATATCTGTTGCATAAGAAAGAGTAGCGCCATATGCTCAGCCAAACGCTTCCTCTCCTCTATTTGATATCTCTGCCAGTCTTTCCTAAAAAATTTAGACAGGAGAAGTTGCATAAACGAACAGAGTTGTGACTGAGGACTCTGGGCATATTTTGTCATTTTTAATTAGTAAGCTGATTTGTAGTCTTATCGGAACGTTTGGAGCACTTTCCACTAAGATGACAGCCGTTTACATGCCAGAACTTAGGATCAATTAAATGTGGACAAATGTAATGACCCTGTGATTGTTCACTGTTCCACTGCACCAACCCTGTGAGTCGGTTGCGGTTTGTCTCTACCTAGCTGCATCCCTCCAAAATAGTTTTAAATTCAATCGAAAATGTCGCTGTTCACAACTCTCAATGGTCCTTTTAGCCCCTGTGCATCTCGCCTGAGCAAAAACCTAGGGGAACAACGAGTCTTGTTAATAGCACCAAGTCCGTTCAGAGGCTGTATACGCTAGCTCTAGTTTAGATAATATAGCATAGCTGGACACGTCCCAAACGGCACCGTTTTCCCTTTATAGTGCAACACTTTTGACCAGATCCCCACGATCTTGGTCAAGAAAGTAGTGCACTAAAAAGGGAATAGGATTCAATTTGAGATGCAAAAATGGGAGAGTGGACTGCGATCGGTAATAATCCGTCTCCTTGTGCCTACTGAATAATGTAAGGCCTTTATAACAAAACCCAATATCTAAGAGCACAGATAGAGAAATACTTTTTAACACTGTGTCTGCCTCTGCACCACTACTCCTTTATATGACCGGCATCTGCAATGGCCGGGAGGAGGAGGGGGCAGTGAACAAGCACAAACAAACCAAGGCTATGGGTTCTTCCCAAATGGCACTATATTCCCTATTTAGTGTGCTACTTTTTGACCAGGATAAAAAGTAGTGCACTGTATAGGGTGCCATTTGGGCTGCATGGACCCATAAGGCTCTGGTAAAAAGTAGTGCACTATATAGAGTATAGGGTGCCATTTGGGATGCATTCCTGTGTCTGAAAGTTTTATGTCTTCTGTATGTTGTGTGCATCATAGGCAATAGGGTGCCATTTCAGACGCTCCCCAAGAAAAGGTTGGCTCACAGCTATATGGAATGGTTCAGAGAGAACACCAGTTTTAGCAATGTTTATGCAGTGTATTTGTTTACTGTCCAATACTGCTTGGTTGGGAAAAAAACGGTGTTTAAACACAGTAAGTTTATATGCTACTGTGAGTTTAGCTCTATACGTTTTCCTGCTTAATACTGTAACTCTGAGAATTCACTGTAGACAAAGAGTTTAGGCATTCCAGTCTTGCTATCTCCCTTCCCATCATGCCATATGAGTCTGTCTGTCTGTCTGTCGAGCTCATCGTGGGTAGTTTCCCATGGGGAGTATGGCTGGGGAGGTAGGGAATAGGGATGACAGACCGAGACAGGATGGGGTGAGCCAGACATGGTGAATGGCTCTGTCTAGAGGTCTATGTCTGACCCATTCTTTCCCAAGGGTGTCCATGTGTGTAGGTTAGACATTCAGGGAATGATACAGCCACTAATAACAGCTCTGCAGCCCCATTGTCAATTGCACACAGCTCTCAGTCTAGTACAGTACTCAGTTATCTTAACATCACCTTGAAGAGAGAGTTCACCCATACTTTACGATTAGTTATGTTAGCATCAATAACCTGTAGAAATATTCAGTATGAAAGGGACCATCAACGAGGGGCTATGCGTTCTTTGGAAAATAATGAACGACGTGGAAGGTGTGTTCTATGACGCACTAGAGAACACATAGCGCCCTGAGTTGATAACCGTTTTATACCACTGCTATCATTTAACACATTTGCCTCTAGAAATGTGTTTATTTGCCAGTATAAATGTGTTCAACATCCACTGAAGTAGCTCGAACATGGAAGAATGAACTATCGCCATTGAGTTCTACTGTGCAAATGTACCGTGCGTTATAGGGAATTATAAACTGGGTGGCTTGAGCCCTGAATGCTGATTGGCTGACCGCCATGGTATATCAAACTGTATACCGTGGGTGTGACAAACATGTATTTTTACTTCTCTAATTACTTTGGTAACCATTTTATAATAGCAATAAGGCACATTGGGGGTTTGTGGGATATGGCCAATATACCATGGCTAAGGGCTGTATCCAGGCGCTCTGCGTTGCATCGTGCATAAGAACAGCCCTTAGCCGTGGTATATTAGCCATATACCACACCTCCTCGAGCCTTATTGCTTAAATATACCATGGTTAAAGGATGTGTTCAGGCACTCTGTGTTGCGTCGTGCATAAGAACAGCCCTTAGCCGTGGTATATTGGCCATGTACCACACCTCCTCGGGCCTTTTACTTAAATAATGCACACTCTAGAATGTCCTTCAAGCCTATCAGAAACAAATATTCAACAATGCCATGGTATAAATAGACAATACATTTCTACAGATAATTATGCTAACATAACTAATCATCAAGTTTGTTTGAACTATCTCTTTAAACTAATGTTAGGATAATATATGCCATAACAAAATATACTCAAACTAAACTATTGCTTTAAGCCCAGCACAAGACTTGCCACTGCACACAAAGCACTGCCATCCTGTGACTTATTCCCCACACATTAAAACCCAAAGTGACAAAAACAAATACCAGGCACTCTTTGTTCTGCAGGCGCTAAACTAACTTTATAGGTAATAATTCTCCTCAGTCTGCATATTAGCGCTTTCGCAAAGACAGCGCTGTTTATCAAACTACCTACACTACTGGGCTTCTTGGGTCTCGTCCAAAACAAACAGCCTCCCACACTTCCTGATATAGCTCTTCACCTACGACAAGTGTGTGGTCGAAAAACGTGTTCAGATGGGGAGACAGATTTTCCCTTAACTTGCCGTAAGATTTTAATGACTGTTACGCGCCAGTTCCTCGTACATACTGTAGTAACCATAACAAATTACTGTTTGGAAGCATGCCACAGTGTTAACAGTTGGTGGTTCTAATGAGTGGACAGCCCCAGCAGATGTGTAATTGGTGGTGTGTCAGTCAGGTTGTGTCTCAAATGGTACCCCATTCACTATATAGTGCACTACTATGGACCCTGGTCAAAAGTAGCACACTACATAGGGGATAGGGTGCCATTTTGGGACGCAAGCCTGTCTCTCTCTGCAGGTGAAAGTGTGGGGAGAGGAAGGAACACACACAGGAAGGACGAAGCTCCTCTTTGGTTGTGTCTGGGAGCCTCATGCCTGTTGTCGGCTCTATTCACCCTAACAAGATCAACAGCTACATTGGAGAGAGATGTTTGACCCCTCAATGTCTCTTGACAGTCTGCCTTCCCCAATTAACTATCAAAGACTCTTGCTAAGTCTTCAAGGAGTGTTTTCAGTATATGGGGAGGAGCTCAATTGGCATATGGATGATGAACCCTATTAAAAAAATAATAATCTGAAGGCTTTTTATAATCTTAGAGATGCCTGATATTCCACACACATCACCACACTACGAATGAGGTCTGTCAATGGAGATTCTCCCAGGTTCTTTGACACTGTACAAACTCATTGAGTTTCAAGTTTGAGTATCAGTGTACCAGTGGTGGAAAAAGTACCTAATTGTTTTACTTGAGTTGTCACGCCCTGAACTGTTTCACCTGTCCTTGTGCTTGTCTCCACCCCCCTCCAGGTGTTGCCCATCTTCCCCATTATCCCCTGGGTACTTAAACCTGTGTGTTCTGTCTGTCTGTGCCAGATCGTTTTGTTCGTTCAACCTACCAGTGGTTTCTCTTGCTCCTGTCTTTGCTAAAGTCCCTGTTTCCTGGTTTTGACCTCTGCCTGACCTGACCCCGCCTGCTGTTCCAGTGCCTTACACCCTCTATGGATTATTGACCCCTGCCTGCCTTGACCTGTCATTTGCTTGCCCCTGTTTAAAGAATAAACATTTGTTTCTTCAACACTGTCTGCACCTGGGTCATGCCTTAAAATGTGATATGAGTAAAAGTATAGATACCTTAATAGAAAATGACTCGAGAGAAAGTCACCTAGTAAAATACTACTTGAGTAAAAGTCTAAAAGTATTTGGTTTTTGAATATATTTAAGTAAATGTAATTGCTAAAATATACTTATCAAAAGTCAAGGTAAAAGTATAAATCATTTAAAAACCATACGGCATCATTTTCTTGTTTTCTTAAATTTACGGATAGCCAGGGGCACACCAACACTCAGACATCATTACAAATGCAGCATTTGTGTTTAGTGAATCTGCCAGATCAGAGGCAGTAGGGATGATCAGGGATGTTCCCTTGATAAGTGTGTGAATTTGAAAATGTTCCTTTCCCGCTAAGCATTCAAAATGTAACAAGTACTTTTTTTGGGGTGTCAGGGAAAATTCATGGAGTAAAATGTCCATTATTTTCTTTAGGAATGTAGTGAAGTAAAAGTTGGCAAAAATATAACTAGTAAAGTGAAGAACAGATACAATAAAAAAACGACTTAAGTAGTACTTTAAAGTATTTTTACTTAAGTACTTTACACCACTGTAGTGTACCAAGGGCGTCACCTTGGCTCATCATCAAAATGTCATTGCATGTGTTTCCAATGATATGGAACACTGTGCACACTGATAATATAAATTATATATTATAAATCTGGTAATTTGAATCCTAGATGCTGATTGTCTGAAAGCCATGGTATATGAGACATAAACCAGGTGATTACAATCTTGTCTCATCGCTGCAATTACCCAACAGGCTCGGCCAAGGTCAAGTCATGCGTCCCCCGAAACATGACACGCAATGCTGCTTCTTAACACCCGCTTGCTTAACTCAGAAGCCAGTTGCACCAATGTGTCAGAGGAAGCACTGTTCAACTGACAACCTTAGTCAGCTTGCAAGCACCCGGTCTGCCACAAGGAGTTGTTAGAGCGCAATGAGCCAAGGAAAGTCCCCCCCCCGGACAACAACACTGGGCCAATTGTGCACCGCCCTATAGGACACCCAGTCACGGCCAGCCGTGACACAGCCTGGGTTGAACTCTAGGCTGTAGTGACGCCTCAACACTGCGATGCAGTGCCTTAGACCGCTGCACCACTCAGGAGGCCCTAGCACCTCTGAGGTTTGTAATATATGGCCAATATACCACGGCTAAGGGCTGTATCCAGGCACTCATCGCTGCGTCGTGCATAAGATCAACCCTTAGCCGTGGTATATTGGCCATAGATCACCCCCTCTGGGCTTAAATGTATAACATATTGTTACTGCAGGCTGGGGACTACATATGAACACAGTTCACCTTGTGAGTCTGGACCGTCCCCACTCCCTTGGGGTGTCACAGCACCGAGGTGCACCAGTCTGGTAGCAGCCACGACTCACCAGGCCACACTTATGCATGCACACGCACGCACGCACGCACACATACACATACACACATTCATACACACATCCAATCTGCTTTACTCAATTACTGTTCTTTAAGTTTTCAGATCAAGGACTTTTTGCACTCAAGGAGAGTTTTCTGTGTATGGGGAGGAGCTTAGTGGATGGATGAAAAAAAACTCTTCAATATTGCACTGCAACGTTTTCTGAAGGCCTTTTATATTCTTAGAAATGCATTGCTATTTCCTCACATTGCCACACTTTGCATGAACACGGTCGACGGAGATTCTCCCAGGCCCTTTGACCCTCCACAAACTCGTTTCCCGTCTGAGTGTCCGTGTACCAAGGGCGCTCTCCTTAGCTCATCATCGAAACATCACTGCATGTGTTTCCAAAGATATGAAACCCTACAATGCACAGGATCATAACCATTTAGCACCTCGCTATAGCGGAACACTTTACAGCAAGAAAGCACACAGTGCAAAGAGATTAATCGTGTTATGTGCCAACTGCCAAGCCAATTTGGACGTTTTAGTTGGACGCTTTAACAATGCTTTTACAATGCGTCACTATTTCAACAGACGCAGCACTCTTAAAAGGCAAGCTGAGGATACCCTATCTGGGGGGGATTATGAAGTTTAAAAGATCTTTAATACCTCAACAGAGAACAAAGAATTTGCTTTAAATGGCTCACATTCTGTGAGCTGGGGCATTTCAGGTTGCTCCCCATAGCTGGAGTCAACATTGTGGTAATGTTGGCGGTTGGCGGCAGTTTACTTTCCTCTGTTTGGATTTGAATCTCTTTATCAAGGACAAACCCAATTAAAAGCAGCCTGCTGTCTCCCAAGCAGGAGACCAGCTCCCATCATGCCCTTCACCAGACGGCGGTGGGAGCCCCACAGCAGTTATCGAGGTCACCAGAACCTTCTTGTGTGATTTATGTGATTTATGGGGAGTTGGCCAGCTTCAGGGGGGTTTGTGGGGACTTGGCCTACTTCAACTCCAAGGTGGTTTGTGGGGACTCACTCCAAGGTGGTTTGCGAGGACTCACTCGACACACTCCACTGTGTCTATATAACGAAAGATGAAAAATCACCCAAGTAGCGTTAATTAAAGTGGGTCCACATTCTCCACCAAGGCATCCTTCAGCTTTGGGCTGAGTTTGCAGATACCCAGGTTCTTACTCCTGTCCTGTGTGTTTTATGTACGATTTGTTTCCTTCTTGCATAACAGCCATCTTAGATTACGATAGTACATCATTCGATGGTGTCTTAAGTAAGTCTTCAGCGTCCACCTGTCATTGGTCTGCTCTTAAAATAGAATAGCTCTAACTCTACACTGTGGGGTATCTCAATGTTCTGAGGACCTCACATGATGCAGTATACTAATAGGAAGCAGCCTTCTAGGCAGCCTTTCATTGCTTAATCAAAGGCTCAATTGATATCATTCAGTTCATATATGACAAGGCTGTTCACTGTTGGTCCTGGAGGGCCAAAACACGTCTGGTTTTCATCCTCTCCTTCTAATCAGGGACTTAGTCAGACCTGGGACACCAGGTGAGTGCAATTTAACTAGCAGTTAGGAACAAAAAAAACAGCAGCGTTTTGCCCTTCCGGGGATTTGAACAGCCCTGATATATGGGCGTACTGCGTATATGATAGTGGCATTACGCTTGAGTAACTTGCGACACTTAAACGTTTGTCAGGTCTAATGCTTCACACCTCTGAAGTGGAATTTGATTGATCCTTAACACATTGCGACAGGATGCTGCTTTTGGTGCGCATAACTGTGTTCTCGCAACATGTGCCTAGCTACATTAAAGACCTTGATAGACATGCTGTCAGAGAGCTATTTTGAATATAAAAAGCCCTCTTTTGTATCAGTTTGAAATACCTCTTCTGTCATGTAGTTTTGACGTGAAAGGACACTTGACATTCTCCCCTCTCTTTACAAGGAGCTTGGTCTATAATGCCGGATGTCCACCAGATGCATGTGTTTTGTTTTGCCGAATGTCAACCCGCATTTTCCATACTTGACGCACATGTGCATCACTTTTCAACTAGCTAAAAGCTAGCTAGTTGGAGTCTGTGACTGTGCTTCTGTTTGTACCACCACACGGTTAAGTAACGCAGGAGTTGAAAACATTGAACGCATGCGGTACACAGAACACACCGCAGCCTAGTGCGGTACGCAGCCTAGTGCGGTACCCCCCAGCGTAGCGTTGCAGACTGCTCCATTGACAATGAATGACTTCTGCCCGAACGCAGTGAGTTTGATGCATCTGGTGGACATGAGGCGTAACACTACAGTATGCAGACAACTCATGGGAGTGGCTTTTCTGTACACACATCACATTAAACTATATTGTTATCAGATGAAGTGTGTACTCCATCATGCGGCTGTCGTTTCACTCAGGTAAACAGTAGCGCTGTATGGGTAAACTCACCGGGGATGACAAGCCAGGACAATAATGTTATATTACAACCTATGTGTTGTGATAATTGTGTTGTTTGCTCCACAACCTGTTAGTTCATATGCCTTGCGAGTGTGATATATAGGCCTAAGGCAGAGACAATAAGAAGACACAGTGGCAGAATAAATTCAACCACACCTTTGTTTCATCACAAAACTGGAGAGCAAGCTCTGTCTGGTGAAATCCAGTTAGCTCACCCAACTTGTAGAGAAGTGCCAATGCCAACCTTCTCTTTCATGTTGCCTAAACAGTCATACAGTACACACTGAGTTTTTGTCATCCCAGACTACCTGGCTAAAACGCCAGGCCAGTAAGTTAACATTAGCTTATTACATCTAGCTACATGTTGAAATGCCATCCTTTCAGGCCATGGGCACAATGTATGAATTTATGATTGGATCAGATTCTGCATTATAATCAATGGCCAGTATGGAGAATGAAATAAAACCACAAGTCTAAATCCCTATCTCCATCCATGGTTAATTTAAGAAAGGGGCAATTTTAGCTAGCTTAGCCACCAGAAGACAACACAACTAGTTGCAACAATAAAAAATGTTCTGTAAATTATGTTTGGCTTTTGGTGTGATATGATTGGTGTGAAGCCAAATCCAAACTGACTTCCCTCAACTTTTTTTTAGTGCACCAGGACCATTCACAGTTTAGCTCAATGCTGACCGGCTATTATTTGTATTTATTTTTTATCAATGGAGGCCAAATGCTCGCTGGCTTCCCTTGTATTCAATAGTACGGGCGGCAACAATATCATATTACTTTTGACCAGACAGCATAAAGTAGATGGGCTTCACATACAGAGACAGAGGGACGCTGTTGCGCTCACTCGGATGCTTTTTCCGGTGATATACATTCAGCCTCTTACGAATTGAAGGGAAATTATGAAACCCTGAGAGACAAAATATATATTATTCAATGTTTTTTTTCTTTTTTTCTTGGGGAAGCCTGACTTCCTTTGGCATCCATGAGTACACGCCACTGCAGGTGAATGACTGTCAGCTCAATTTCAGACATGCTGATCCAAATTTGTCTCTCAATTTGGCTGGATACAACCCACCCATCCATATCAAATGCATTTTGAATGTCTTTTTTACAATATCATAGACTGAATCCAGTCATTTTATGTTCAACTCAATTATAACCCTCAGAATGATGACATAACTCAATTATAAGTCTATTACACAGGAGGCAATTATGTCTTACCATGACCTTGTGCTCAGAACATTGCACCTTTTCTGGTTGAAGGTGCCTGTACTGATTAACACCTAAGGACAAACCTCTCTCGGCTGCCCACACCTCTTCAGTGTGTGTGAGTGTGAGTGTGTGTGTGTGTGATGTGCGTGTTTGTGTGTGAGAGCGAGAGGGAGAGGGCGAAAGAGTTTATGCGAAAGTGTGCGTGTGAGAGTGGAGAGGAGCAGCAGCTGTTTCTCTGAGGTAAATGGGTCCTCATGTTCACAGGGTGGGTATCGTCGGGGACCTTCTGTGAATGAGTGCGAACACGTGGCTCGCTGTCCTCCTGTCCAATGGGAATGAAACCTGAGAATAGGCTGCCTGCTCGTCCACTGGCTTCAAATGTGTGTGTTTGGGCATGTGTGTGCGCACGTACCTAAAAATAGTCCTTTGGCTCAGCAATGGTGACATCACACCATTATAACCTGAGTTTCCAAAATCCCCTCTAGGACCTTCTCCTCCTTTTGTCAAATGACAAATGACTTCACAACCATTGAAGTGCTCTTAAATTCAAGGTCAGCCTGCCCTCCTTTCTCCCCCTCCTCTTTGTCTCACTCCCACCAGCTCTTTCAAATCCTCTGTTCGCCATTCATTATCATCCTTTCCATCGAAAGGCTTGAGTAACCTAGTGATGATAAGTGAAATGTAATTTATGGGGCGTGTGTTTCACACCCATTCATCTGACACACACACACACACACACACACACACACACACACACACACACACACACACACACACACACACACACACACACACACACACACACACACACACACACACACACACACACACACACACACACACACACACACACACACACACACACACACACACACTATCCTTGTGGGGACCAAACAATTGATTCCCATTCAAAATCCTATTTTCCCTAACCTTAACCCCAAATGCCTAACCCCTGACCCTAAGTGTAACCCTAACCTCCAAAGCCTAATATTTATTGTTTTACTATCCTTGTGAGGACTTTACACACACACACACACACACACACACACACACACACACACACACACACACACACACACACACACACACACACACACACACACACACACACACACACACACACACACACACACACACACACACACACACACACACACACACACACACACACACACACACAATGGAGCATTCTCCTGGTCCTACACTCCCATTGATTGGTAGAACATCTCATATTAATACATTGATCAGGCATAAACGGGGACTGCGTCTGGGAGTGTGATCTGTGATAGCTGCGTTGTTGATCATGAATTAATGGACACCCGTCTAAGCGGTTATTGATGAATGTTTCTGTTGAGGCCATTACAGATGATGGTGGAATTACATTCATGTTAGGGCGATCAGCATATCTCTCAAAGCTAATTATTGGTATTGCTCTTTCTTTGGTTATAACAAATATCAGGTTTCTGTGCTGTTATTTATATCAGGGTCTCACAGCAGCCACTCTGATGGTCTTTGTCACTTCAAACGTTGTGAGAATGTTAACGCTACCTTTTGAGTCCTACCTCTCTCTAACCTTATTTAACCTCCCACCTCAATGGAGAGAGAGAGAAAGATAAAGAGGGAGAGAAAGGGGAGAGAGAAAGAGAGATCTCAGTGCAATTCACTTCAGAAAGAAATGCTTTGTTGTCTCTTTTGAGGACAAACTCTGACGAAGACCCCGTATAAACACAGCGACCATTATAGTTTGAAGTTTTGAGATGGAAACTTTGCATTTGATTTAAGGCGATATCAACCTTTAATGTGAGTTATGAGCCCGAAGCTGGCGCGAGACTGTCAGGGAAAATGGTCGCACTTGGAGAAAATACTGATGACGATGATATCAATGCTGAAGAATGCAAAGCATTAATCATGACTCTGTTTTTAGTGATGGTCTGTGTGCTTGGCAGACGAACGGCACCAACATGCATAATTAAAACTGGACCCAGAAGCTGGTGTTTTTATTTGATTTATTTTATTTTTACCTTTATTTAACCAGGCAAGTCAGTTAAGAACATATTCTTATTTTCAATGACGGCCTGGGAACAGTGGGTTAACTGCCTGTTCAGGGGCAGAACGACAGATTTGTACCTTGTCAGCTCGGGGGTTTGAACTTGCAACCTTCCGGTTACTAGTCCAACGCTCTAACCACTAGGCTACGCTGCCGCCCCAAACAAAGTTTAATGTGCAACCTTTCTTTAATTCCTTAACTTCTTCAAATAAGGTGAAATTAGATGCTGCATGACTTGTAATGGTGGCTTTAGCTGTATTGTGATTTAAGACACCAATGGTTCGTAGATGCATAAAATAAATCATGCTGAGTCAGCAAACCATGATTTGAACTCTGATTCCCATAATGTCGCCCATACAGTATGTACCTTTATGTGACTGAGAAGAACTGGGTGGGGCGAGTTAATGCCTCATTACGGCTCTTCCGTCTCCAGTTTCCCGTCTGAGAGGACACACTATTATCGTCCACTTAGAGGATCACATTATTATTATATACAAGCTTCCTGGTAAAACAAACCTGTCCACATCCGATTGTAAACCTCTCCGATCCATCTTTCTGCCATTCTCTGCTCTCTCTCTTCTTGCATGGTTCCTTGGCTCTGTCGTCTTGCCAGGGTTGTTGTAATCAGTCCTCAGGGAGGTGACACGTTGGCTTTTCTTCACCCTTGTCTGATTTGGCTCTGGGAACAGCTCCAGTTTCCAGATTGAGCCCCGTTGATCACCTTGTCACCATGCTCCCAATCTGGGAGGAGAACTCTGTGTTTGTCTGTGTATGTCTGAGTGAGTGAGTGAGTGAGTGGGTGAGTGAGTGAGTGAGTGAGAGAGTAATCTTCCCCTCCCCACTATCCCAGGGTCTCAACCTCCATCACACTCTTAAGAGATTGGATTGGTTTCTCATTCACAATGGACACTGAGACAGGAGGGATAGATTCAGCCTGATACAGTTATGAGTTTCTTACACATCTCTAGATTGCTGTACCATAGTGTTGCTGCTGGCTAACTCAAATAGCCAGCATATTGATTACTGCACTGGCCAATGCAGTGAGAGGGAGAAAATCCTGCTGTCCATCTGCCATGCTGTTTTCATGTTTTCTGATGAGATGATTTGACCGCCTTGTGGTGTTGCATATATACGATCTGAGCTGTATTGTGGTGTTCTCATCACCAAGAAGATGAGAGAGTGATATTTTTGTCTGATTTAACAGGGACGTGACTGAGACATTGGAAGAGCCTCTACTTCCCATCTACTACCATAGCTCATCTCCACTGCATGCCCTATGTCCTGTCTCCTATGAACCAACCAAGAAAATGGATGGAAACAGGAAGGGTTCTCTTGTCCCTTAAGAAAGAATGATTTTCATTTTCTGTTGCAATACGACACAGTAGTAAAGCACATTTCTGTGTCTTGGGTGACTGAAGTCTTTCACAATTTGTAGTGGAGCGGGTTGAGAGTTTCAAGTTCCTTGGTGTCCACATCACCAATGAACTATCATGGTCCAAGCACATAAAGACAGTTGTGAAGAGGGTACGACAACACCGTTTCCCCTCAGGAGACTGAAAAGATTTGGCATGGGTCCCGAGATCCTCAAAACGTTCTAAAGCTGCACCACTGAGAGCATCCTGACCGGATGCATCAGCACCTGGTATAGCAACTGCAAGGCATGTGACAGGAAGGCACTACAGAGGGTAGTGTGTATGGCCCAGTACATCAATGGGGCCAAGCTTCCTGTCATCCAGGACCTATATACTAGGCGGTGTCAGAGGAAAGATCCCAAAATTGTGAAAGACTCCAATCCCCCAAGTCATCGACTCTTCCCTCTGCTACTGCACGGCAAGCGGTACCGGAGCGCCAAGTCTAGGACCAAAAGGCTCCTGAACAGCTTCTACCCCCAAGCCATGAGACTGTTAAACAATTAATCAATTGGCCATCCGACCCCCCCCCCCCCCCCCCCATTTGCTACTCGCTGTTAATTATCTATGCGCAGTCACTTTACCCCTACCTACATGTACAAATGACCTCCATTAACCTGTACCCCAGCACATTGATTTGGTACCGTTACCCCCTGTATATAGCCTAGTTATTGTTATTTTATTGTGTTAATTTTTAATTTAGTTTATTTGGTAAATATTTTCTTAACTTTTTCTTGAACTGCACGGTTGGTTTTTAAGGGCTTTAAAGTAAGCAATTTACGGTAAGGTTGTATTCGGCACATGTGACAAAGTTTGACTTGATTTGAACTATTTGAATGTCCTTGAGTGGCCCATCCATAGCCTGGACATGAACGCGATAAAACATCTCTGGAGAGACCTGAAAATAGCTGTGCAGCGATGCTCCCCATCCAACCTGACAGAGCTTGAGCTGATCTGCAGAGAAGAATGGGAGAAACTCCCCAAATACAGGTTTGCCAAGCTTGTAGCGTCATAACGAAAAAGACTTGAGGCTGTAAACGCTGCCAAAGGTGCTTCAACAAAGTACTGAGTAAAGGGTCTGAATACGTATGCAAATGTGATATTTCAGTTTATTTTATTTGCAAACATTTCTAAAACCTTTATTTGCTTTGTCATTATGGGGTATTGTGTGTTTTCCCGATGAAGAAAAAAAAACAATTTAATACATTTTTAGAATAAGGCTGTAATGTAACAAAATGTGGGAGAAGTCAAGGGCTCTGAATACTTTCCGAATGCATTGTATCTCCACATGGCTTCTTTGGAGTAATTTGTTGCTGTAATCACCTCTACATGATGGATGCACTTTTTCAATCTCTTAGTAGAGAGTAAACAGAAAGTGGGTTTCATTTTTGTCACAGGGACAGATGGATGTGTTTTTTTTTCTCTCCAGTGTTTCTTCTAAAACCTTAACCCCCCCCCACTGAGTGAGGAATGAGCACAAAAGGCAGACAGCAGTGGATACAAGGAAAAATAGAGGCAGCTGCTTTCTGTGTGAATTCACTTGTTCAGTGGAAACAGGCAGTGAGAATTGCAAGGTGCAATTCAGCAAACATTCCTGCGGCTGAGTAACCCTGAGGTAAAAATCTGGTCAGAAGGAATGTAACCGACAACCAAAAATATGCTGGAAATGTCTTTGAGCACCACCCTGCCTCCCCTCCCCCATTACTTTTCTCTGGCTAAAGAATTGCATGTGCTTCTTTTCTAGAGAAAATCTAATTAGGTAGGAAAGGGCAATCTTTGAATGTTATAAGTTAAAGAAGTACATTTTAAATGTTTGAAGAGGCAATCTGCAGTTGCTTCATCCATTTTTGGAATTAATTATATGTACCCACTGATTCTTTGGTGAATATAACTTATACATGCCTAATTAGCTTAGTTCAACTGTCTTACTCGATTAGGATCCAAAATGTAAGCTTGTTTTACTCCAATGTTTGTAAACGTTAACAAACACTATATAGCCTCAAAATATGGTTAAAACCATAATTCTGATATCATGGATGGTCAGTCCTGTCTATGAATTTGAGAGTAATTAAATTTCTCCAGCTCCATCTTTTAGCTTTTTACCCGAACTAGGGGCGGGAGGGTGCTTGGTTATTGCCCATATAAGGTATTTTATGTTTGTTTGGATTATAATACAGTATCTTGAAAGATTTCACTTTAAAACACGATGTCTATAATTGCGCAGTGACCTTGGGATAAGGCACTACTTGCACTATCGTGGGCCTATGTAGTCCTAAATATTATTATAGTGGGAAAAGCTTAATAAAAAGTCAGATTTTCAACAACATCAATCTCTCAAAATGTACAGGATGCAATAATAAACGTATATTTTTGGATCTCATTGAGACATCACAACTGAACTTTATGGAATATTTAGGACTTGATTTGACTATTTAACTTTTATTTTGATGAAAGGGACATTCACTGACCATGATGACGTTTTTAATGACATCTTCAGTCCAGCCCTGGGTGCTACAGTGCATTGTGGGTCTTTCCCAAGATGGCGGCGCCCTTGCAGAAGTGCTGAAGAAGTGTCTCTGGAGAAATAGTTGGAATTGTTTGTTAATTTCACGGCAACTAGCTTACAACGTCGACGCACGTTTGTGTCAGAAGACCACACGACAAGCGTCATTGACAGCTCGAGCCTGACAGCGCGTGGCGTGGTTGTGGCAGAGTGTCCGTGTGAAGATGGGCCTCGTCTCGAGCCCCTTCCCATAGCAAAGAGCAGCCGTGGGGAGAGAAACCGCAGATTTCCCTGCAAACACATACCGGTCGAACTTGGACCTGTCGGGTTCGACATCGTTTACAAATTGTGGACGCTACCGTACAATTTTCTTTCAAGAATTATCTGTTCGACCGCGTCTATAATAGTCAGGAGACGGAGAGGTATCCCACCCGGTATCGAAAAGGATTCTACCGTGCCAAGGTCTGTACGCTGCTCGCCACCCTGTGAAAAATGCAATTTCTGCACATTTGCTTCACTTGCCAGCCATTATTTTCGAAAACGTCTATCTAACTACTGTACCTAGCAATTCCACAAGTAACATGAAGCATGCACAGTTTTACAAGCATGAAGTACAAACCTGTGAAAACGATACTAGCTAGTTGTCAGCCAGTCGGCTACGGGTCTGCTAGTTAGCCAGCAGCTAACCTGTCAAACTCGACCCCGGGTCTGCTAGTTAATCAGCAGCTAACCTGTCAAACTCGACCCCGGGTCTGCTAGTTAACCAGCAGCTAACCTGTCAAACTCGACCCCGAACTCTAGAACAGCCACGCGCGAGCATGGGTCAACCTCTGCAGGTTGATAACGTTCTATCGATTTCCAATTCTGTTATGTACATTCTGCAATATGTACTATCCCCTTAGAAAAGAACATGTCCATGTAAATTACCGTTAGCCTATCGATTCTGCGTATTATCTACCATTTGACGGTTAAGTTAATTTCAAAGGTAATTCACTGGTGAGACGTCATTCTCAGACTTAAACATTTTTACACAGCTAATGTTAACCTTGTCAAATGCAAATACAGTAGCTACTACTAGTTATGTACTTATTAGAACGAGAATATGCTCACTACCGCACATGACAAACGAGTCTTGCGTGGTTGTTTTGAAGCTAAAGCTGTTGAGTTCTTATCCCACTCACCAGGGCCAGCTGTGGTGTATGGGCTTTAGGGATGTGAGGCATATGTATAATCTTGAGAAACTGTACCAGAAGTTAAATGTCTCGCTATCAAATTAACGTCTGAATCCAACTCTAGCCTGAACAGCACCATATTCATGTTGAGTTAGACAGCAGGAAGCTATTAGACCATGCAGTTCTGAGGGAGACTTCCTTGCACAAAATGTACTGCTGTCTACACAGCCGGAATATGGTGCGGTTCAGACAAGTTGGATTCAGACGTTTATTTGATAGCTAGGGTCACTAGCCAGAGATGATACAAATGCCTTTGTTGACAGGAAATGCTTTTTTTGGTGTGGGCAGGCAGCTATATTGTGGTAGGGTTATTTAACGTTGCCACCCACCAGAACGATTAACAACTCAGGGAGTCCAACCAATACAGACTTCTGACGTTGAGTTCCAGAGCTAGGTGGTGGTAGTTTTTATCCCAGAGCTGCTCCTCAACTGACCGGTATTGTCAGCTGGTCTATGGCTAACCCAACGCTGCCCAAACTTTCCTAGTCATTAGGAAGCAGAACTTAAAATGGTTGAATAGTTTGGGTCAAGAGTAGATTGCATCTGATGGATGCATGTTAAATATTTATCATATTCCTCAATGTTACACAAAAACATACTGTACAGCTATATCCTATTATTGAATGAAGAAACCTTTGTTTTATCACTGACCCCGACCTGACCTCCTCTCCATCTCTCCCTCAGGGCCCTGATGAAAATGGATTCGGAACTGCTGCACTCGCCGGCCGTGTGTCTGGCTGAGGAGGAGGAGGCGGACACGAGCGACTGGAACCTGCCGCTGGCCTTCATGAAGAAACGCCACTCAGAGAAGATCGAGGGCTCCAAGGCCCTGGCCCAGAGCTGGAGGATGAAGGACCGGGTAAGAGACGTCCTTATGGTCCCGTTGCACCATGTCCTAAGTCTCTACACTGTTCTGCTGAACTAGGGCTTTTTAATGGTGAACGGATAAAGGCCCTACCGAGTTGCTCATATTGTGCAGTTGCTCTTGGTTCTCATTATAAGGTTAGTCTTGTTCAATCTTTGAAAGTAGCTCATGAATGATGAACTGAAACCAGGGAGACTTTTTAATTGGAGACGACTGTGTTGGTTTAATATCCAGAAACTATCGTTAGGTTCCACAGCTGTGCAGATCTTAAAATCTCCTGTTTTAAACAGCTGCTTTTCCAGATTATTTTATGTTCTCATTAAACAATGTTAACTTCATTATCACTTTTGACTGGAGTATGTCTACTTGATCATTTCATTTGACTTGCATACGTCCATCAAAGAAAGGTTGCTTTTGAACTAGCATATCATTTAAAAAAAATCCAGTTTGCTTTATTTTCTATTTTTGTATTTAATACTTAATTAAAAAAATTAAAACATACAATCTACCTGTGGTGAAGCCACTCAAGATTGACATTACATTCAGTCATCTAACCGTCTCCCATCCGGAGTGACCCACGGGAGCAATCAGGGTCAAGCACGTCGACATATCTCCCAACAAGTCAAAACGGGGACAACAACATTTACATGAAAACAACAATGCGAAAATAAAAGATTTCAAAGACACAAAATCTAAACAGCAAGGCCAACTGAACAGCAAGGCCACACATTTCAGTACATGTGTGGCACTATTTGTGTGTGCTTGTTGAATCCGAGTGTGTGTATTTACAGTACCGGTCAAAAGTTTGGACACCTACTCATTCAAGGGTTTTTCTTTATTTTTACTATTTTCTACATACTGAAGACCAACTATGAAAAAACAAATGGAATCATGCAGTAACCAAAAATGTCTTGAAGGAGTTCCCGCAAATGCTGAGCACTTGTTGGCTGCTTTTCCTTCACTCTGCAGTCCAACTCATCCCAAACCATCTCAATTGGGTTGAGGTCGGGTGATTGTGGAGGTTAGGTCATCTGATGCAACACTCCATCACTCTGCTTCTTTGTCAAATAGCCCTTATACTGCTTGGAGGTGTGTTGGGTCATTGTCCTGTTGAAAAACAAATGATATTCCCACTAAGCCCAAATCAGATGGGATGGTGTATCGCTGCAGAATGCTGTGATAGCCATGCTGGTTAAGTGTGCCTTGAATTCTAAATAAATCACTGACAGTGTTTCTCGGCCCAAGCGAGTCTCTTCTTATTGGTGTCCTTTCAGTAGTGGTTTCTTTGCAGCAATTAGACCATGAAGGCCTGATTCACATAGTCTCCTCTAAACAGTTGATGTTCACATGTCTTGTTACTTGAACTCTGGAGCATTTATTTGGGCTGCATTTTCTGAGGCCGGTAACTGTGGTCCTTCTGTAGCTCAGTTGGTAGAGCATGGCGCTTGTAACGCCAGGGTAGTGGGTTCAATCCCCGGGACCACCCATACGTAGAATGTATGCACACATGACTGTAAGTCGCTTTGGATAAAAGCGTCTGCTAAATGGCATATATTATTATATTATTATTATTATTATAATGGACTTATCCTCTGCAGCAAAGGTAGCTCTGGGTCTTCCTTTCCTGTGGCGGTCCTCATTAGAGCCAGTTTCATCACAGCGCTTGATGGTTTTTGCGACTTCACTTGAAGAAACTTTCAAAGTTCTTGAAATGTACAGTATTGACTGACCATGTCTTAAAATAAGCTTAAAGTGAGCTATTATATGGACTTGGTCTTTTACCAAATAGGGTTATCTTCTGTATACCACCCCTACCTTATCACATCACAGCTGATTGGCTCAAATGCATTAAGGACATTTCACAAATCAACTTTTAACAAGGCACACCTGTTCATTGAAATGCATGGCTACCTCATGAAGCTGGTTGAGAGAATGACAAGTGTGCAAAGCTGTCATCAAGGCAAAGGGTGGCTTTGAAGAATCTCAAATGTAAAATATATTTTGAGTTTAACACTTTATTGGTTACTACATGATTCTATGTTTTATTTCATAGGTTTGATGTCTTCACTATTATTATACAATGTAGAAAATATTAAGAATTACGAAAAACCCTTAAATGGGTAGGTGTGTCCAAACTTTGAACTGGTACTGTACATGCAAGCATCTGTGAGTCCTCGGCCTCAGCCTCAGGCAAACAGTCAATGGATGTAACAGCGTTGCCCATCAGTGTCATTCAAACTGCCTTTTTTTTGTGTTTATTAGGTACTTAAAAATAATCTTTGACCGTCATTCTATCCCCCCGCCCAGCAACTCCTCTCCCACTTGTCTCCAGTTCCACGGCCCAAACTTCAGTTTCCCTCGGTCTGTCCTTCCTTTCTCTGCTGGCCACCCTCTTCGGATTTCTGCGTGCCATATGTCTTTCAATTATGCTTTGATGTTTAACATACAATTTGAATCTATCGAATAGAATTTGCACCTTGCGATTTGAAGAAAAATACTTTAATTTTAATTGTATTTTTATTTCACCTTTATTTAACCAGGTAGCCTGGTTGAGAACAAGTTCTCATTTACAACTGCGACCTGGCCAAGAAAGCATAGCAGTGTGAACAGACAACAGAATTACACATGGAGTAAACAATAAACAAGTCAATAACACAGTAAAAGTCAATATACATTGTGTGCAAAAGGCATGAGGAGGTAGGTGAATAATTACAATTTAGCAGATTAACACTGGAGTGATACATGATCAGATGGTCATGTGCAGGTAGAGATACTGGTGTGCAAAAGAGCAGAAAAGTAAATAAATAAAAACAGTATGTGGATGAGGTAGGTAAATTGGGTGGGCTATTTACCGATGGACTATGTACAGCTGCAGCGATCGGTTAGCTGCTCAGATAGCAGATGTTTGAAGTTGGTGAGGGAGATAAAAGTCTCCAACTTCAGCGATTTTTGCAATTCGTTCCAGTCACAGGCAGCAGGGAACTGGAAGGAAAGGTGGCCAAATGAGGTGTTGGCTTTAGGGATGATCAGTGAGATACACCTGCTGGAGCGCGTGCTACGGGTGGGTGTTGCCATCGTGACCAGTGAACTGAGATAAGGCGGAGCTTTACCTAGCATGGACTTGTAGATGTGGACTTGTAGCGAGGACCAGCCGACTAGAGCATACAGGTCGCAGTGGTGGGTGGTATAAGGTGCTTTAGTAACAAAACGGATGGCACCGTGATAAACTGCATCCAGTTTGCTGAGTAGAGTATTGGAAGCTATTTTGTAGATGACATCGCCGAAGTCTAGGATCGGTAGGATAGTCAGTTTTACTAGGGTAAGTTTGGCGGCGTGAGTGAAGGAGGCTTTGTTGTGGAATAGAAAACCGACTCTAGATTTGATTTTAGATTGGATATGTTTGATATGAGTCTGGAAGGAGAGTTTACAGTCTAGCCAGACACCTAGGTACTTATAGATGTCCACATATTCTAGGTCTGAACCATCCAGGGTGGTGATGCTATCAAGAGTATATTAGTAATTGACTGACCAAGTCTATCCAGATCTCCCAACAATGCTATTTCTAGGGCACATTTTAGATGAATGTTATGTTTTTTCAGCCATTCCTGAACCTGAGACTCGAAACAGGCTACATAAGGGCAATACCAGAACAAATGGTCTATTGATTTTGTATCCTCACAAAAGAATCTACAGAGCTGCGATGATTGTATGCCCTAAATATTCAACATTTTGTTGTTGTGCAATAATTCTGTACAATAGTTTTAGCTGATATAGACAGTCGTTTTTATATATCAACTCATACATCTTGTGCAACGGAATCGGTATATCAAAAATCTGTATGGCAGGAACATCTTGATATAACATTACCGTCATCACAGTCTACTGCTTTAGGAGAGACTATTCGTTCTGCAGCGAGACTCCCACATTCAACCTTGTTAAGGTTAGCCTTCGTCTATATTGTTCCCCATTTGCAGAAATTCATTATAACTCTGCTTCAGGCCAACCCTAGGCGCTTTGACAGTGGAATTGTAATGCTTTTCTCTAGTAAATGGTGACAGTGGGATTTCTGTTTCTATTACACCTGCCAGGGCTTATATGAAAGGTGCTGTTAGATCCCTGCAGCACTAGCTTTGTTTCAGAGTCTGTTATGGAGAGCTATGGCGGCAATAATGCCAAGTGTCACATTGCTGTACGCTTCGCCTGGTGACTTAGTATCCCTATTGGCAAGACAATCACCCAAATGACATTCACACACTTCTGCTAATATGACATAGAAATTAGGCTCATACACTGTGCTTCAGGTTCTGAATTATATTGTAACAATAAACATTTAATTCATATATTCATTCCAAAACAGGAGAGATTCTTTGGGGTAAGACAAAGGGACATTCTTTCTCTAACACTGATAGAAAATATGCCAAAATAATTTAGGCTAGTTGATGTTCTACAAAGAATACATTGTTTTGCATCAATTCATTAAATTACTGTACCCGTTTTGATTGTGTATGGCAGGGTTCCTCAACTGCCTGCCTCCCCCATGGGCGATTGACATTTTTTTATTAGAATTTTTGCAAAACATTTTTATTTACTTTTTTATTGTTGGACATAATACTGTAATAAAAACAACAACAATCTGTTACAAACTATTCCCACACATAATATAACTATATGATCGTATGCAAATGTAAGCAAGGTTTGATATTGTTTTATTACAATATCTTTGGGCTTACGGTCAATATGCAGTCTACAAATAATTTGTAATCATGTTCTGGCCCCATGACCATCCGCTCAAGAAATAAATCTGCTTAATAATCCCTGGTCTACTGTTATTTACTACAGGGTGATTTTCAGAGCACTCCTGTATTATTGGCACCCTATGTAAATATGAACAAAAAATGCTGTGAACAAAATGTAATTGTTTATCTGCTTGATCTGACACTCAAAATATCATATCAGTCTAACCTTTTTGGGTTAAAATTGTTCAAATAAATCGTCAGCAAGAAATGATTATTTTATTAAAGAACATGCATCTCACAATTATTGGCAATCCTGCGTTTAGTACTTTGTGCACCCTCCCTTTTCCAAGATAACAGTTCAGAGTCGTCTCCTATAATGTTTGATGAGGTGAGAGAACATAGGAAGGGATTTGAGACCATTCCTCCATTTAAGAAACTCTCCAGATCCTTCAGAGTCCTTGGTTCCTCGCTTGTGGACTCTCCTCTTCAGCTCACTCCATGGGTTTTCAATTTGCTTTAGGTCAGAAGACTGGGATGGCCATTGCAAAAGCTTGATTCAAAAGTCAGTGAACCATTTTATTTGTGGATTTGGAGGTATGCTTTGGATCATTGTTTTGCTGGAAGATCCAACAGCCACTCAGTTTGACGCAAATTCTCCTGGTACTTTGAGTCCATGATGCCAGGTATCCTAACAAGGTTCCCATGGCCTTTGGAAGTAAAACAGCGCCACAACATCACAGCTCCACCACCATACTTCACAGTAGGGATTAGGTTATTTTCTGCACAGCTATTTTATGCCAAACCCAGCTC
The DNA here is from genome assembly GCF_021184085.1 of Oncorhynchus gorbuscha. Lineage (NCBI taxonomy): Eukaryota > Metazoa > Chordata > Actinopteri > Salmoniformes > Salmonidae > Oncorhynchus > Oncorhynchus gorbuscha. Next base: position 14,948,630 of record NC_060190.1, on the reverse strand, counting down.
TGGTGTTTGTTGCCAAAACAAAATCTCTATTTTAGTCTCATCAGACCATAGAACATGGTTCCAACCAAACCTGGTTCCAATGACATTTAGCAAACTCCAGGGGCTTACGTTTGTGGTTTGGTGACAGCAGAGGCTTTCTTCTGGCAACCCTTCCAAATAACTTGTTGGCATGGAGGTGGTGTTTTAGTTTTAGCTTTGGAGACTTGATGTAACAAACTTCTGCAATTCTCCATCTGTGTTCCTTGGGCAAAAACAATTCCACTTGAGCCATCCTTCTCACTGTGCATGGGGGCAAAATACACTTGCGTCTTCTTCCAGGCAGGTTCATCACAGCTCCAGTTGTTAAACATTTCTTAATTATTGTCCTCATAGTGGTGATGAGTATTTTCACACGTGTAGCTATCTTTTCATAGCCTTTGCCTGATTTGTGACGGTCAACTACCTTTTTGTTTAATTTAATTAGTGTTCTTTGGCCTTTCTGATGTTGATGGATGACTAAGGGAGTTTAGCCTGTCACCTCATAATAATACCCCAGTGAAACAGTTCTGTTCTCTCCTCTCTGCACAGACCATACAAACGCTCCTCACCGCGTGGCCGATTCACCCTTAACTTGGTGGTCCCAGCGCGCAAAGTAACACCCACGTGGAGTTCCAGGTCTCCGGTAGCCTCTGGAACTGCCAATCTGCGTCAACAAGGCAGAGTTCATCTCAGCCTATGCCTCCCTCCAGTCCCTCGACTTCTTGGCACTGACCCATGGATCAAACAGACAACACTGATTTACTGCTTTCTTCGTTTGTTCTCGCACACCCGAGAGCGTCTGGTCAGCGGGGTGGTGGCACCATATGATCCTCATCTCTCCCAAGTGGTCATTCTCTCTTTCTCCCCTACACATCTGTCTATTCCTTTTTCCATGCTGTCACAGTTACTAGCCCTTTCAAGCTTAACATCCTTATCATTTATCGCCCTCCAGGTTCCTCGGAGAGTTCATCAAGGCTTGATGCCTTGATAAGCTCCTTTCCTGAGGACAGGCTCACCTCTCACAGTTCTGGGCGACTTTAACCTCCCCACCTCTACCTTTGACTCTTTCCTCTCTGCCTCCTTCTTTCCACTCCTCTCCTCTTTTGACCTCACCCTCTCACCTTCCCCCTACTCACAAGGCAGGCAATACGCTCGACCTCATCTTTACTAGATGCTGTTCTTCCACTAACCTCATTGCAACTCCCCTCCAAGTCTCCGACCACTGCCTTGTATCCTTTTCCCTCTCGCTCTCATCCAACACCTCCCACACTGCCCCTACTCGGATGGTATCGCGCCGTCCCAACCTTCGCTGATCTCCCCCGATCTCTCCTCTTCCATCCTATCATCTCTTCCCTCCGCTCAAACCTTCTCCCACCTATCTCCTGATTCTGCCTCCTCAACCCTCCTCTCCTCCCTCTCTGCATCCCTTGACTCTCTATGTCCCCTATCCTCCAGGCCGGCTCGGTCATCCGTGGCTCGATGACTCATTGCGAGCTCACAGAACAGTTCCGGGCATAAATAACGAAATGGAGGAAAACTTAGCCTCCCTGCGGACCTGGCATCCTTTCACTCCCTCCTCTCTACATTTTCCTCCTCTGTCTCTGCTGCTAAAGCCACTTTCTACCACGCTAAATTCCAAGCATCTGCCTCTAACCCTAGGAAGCTCTTTGCCACCTTCTCCTCCCTCCTGAATCCTCCGCCCCCTTCCCCCCTCCTCCCTCTCTGCAGATGACTTCGTCAACCATTTTGAAAAGAAGGTCTCCGATCCTCGTTTGCTAAGTCAAACGACACCGCTGGTTCTGCTCACACTGCCCTACCCTGTGCTCTGACCTCTTTCTCCCCTCTCTTTCCAGATGAAATCTCGCGTCTTGTGACGGCCGGCCGCCCAACAACCTGCCCGCTTGACCCTATCCCCTCCTCTCTTCTCCAGACCATTTCCGGAGACCTTCTCCCTTACCTCACCTCGCTCATCAACTCATCCCTGACCGCTGGCTGTCCCTTCCGTCTTCAAGAGAGCGAGAGTTGCACCCCTTCTGAAAAAACCTACACTCGATCCCTCCGATGTCAACAATTACAGACCAGTATCCCTTCTTTCTTTTCTCTCCAAAACTCTTGAACGTGCCGTCCTTGGCCAGCTCTCCCGCTATCTCTCTCTGAATGTCCTTCTTGATCCAAATCAGTCAGGTTTCAAGACTAGTCATTCAACTGAGACTGCTCTCCTCTGTATCACGGAGGCGCTCCGCACTGCTAAAGCTAACTCTCTCTCCTCTGCTCTCATCCTTCTAGATCTATCGGCTGCCTTCGATACTGTGAACCATCAGATCCTCCTCTCCACTCTCTCTCGAGTTGGGCATCTCCGGCGCGGCCCACGCTCTGTTGCGTCCTACCTGACAGGTCATACCAGGTGGCGTGGCGAGAATCTGTCTCCTCACCACGCGCTCTCACCACTGGTGTCCCCAGGGCTCTGTTCTTGGCCCTCTCCTATTCTCGCTATACACCAAGTCACTTGGCTCTGTCATAACCTCACATGGTCTCTCTTATCATTGCTATGCAGACGACACACAATTAATCTTCTCCTTTCCCCCTTCTGATGACCAGGTGGCGAATCGCATCTCTGCATGTCTGGCAGACATATCAGTGTGGATGACGGATCACCACCTCAAGCTGAACCTCGGCAAGACGGAGCTGCTCTTCCTCCCGGGGAAGGACTGCCCGTTCCATGATCTCGCCATCACGGTTGACAACTCCATTGTGTCCTCCTCCCAGAGCCAGAACCTTGGCGTGATCCTGGACAACACCCTGTCGTTCTCAACCAACATCAAGGCGGTGGCCCGTTCCTGTAGGTTCATGCTCTACAACATCCGTGAGTGGACCCTGCCTCACACAGGATGCGGCGCAGGTCCTAATCCAGGCACTTGTCATCTCCCGTCTGGATTACTGCAACTCGCTGTTGGCTGGGCTCCCTGCCTGTGCCATTAAACCCCTTCAACTCATCCAGAACGTGCAGCCCGTCTGGTGTTCAACCTTCCCAAGTTCTCTCACGTCACCCCGCTCCTCCGTTCTCTCCACTGGCTTCCAGTTGAAGCTCGCATCCGCTACAAGACCATGGTGCTTGCCTACGGAGCTGTGAGGGGAACGGCACCTCAGTACCTCAGGCTCTGATCAGGCCCTACACCCAAACAAGGGCACTGCGTTCATCCACCTCTGGCCTGCTCGCCTCCCTACCACTGAGGAAGTACAGCTTCAAAACTGTTCGCTGCCCTGGCCCCCAATGGTGGAACAAACTCCCTCACGACGCCAGGACAGCGGAGTCAATCACCACCTTCCGGAGACACCTGAAACCCCACCTCTTTAAGGAATACCTAGGATAGGATAAGTAATCCCTCACCCCCTAAGTTTTAGATGCACTATTGTTAAGTGACTGTCCCACTGGATGTCAAAGGTGAATGCACCAATTTGTAAGTCGCTCTGGATAAGAGCGTCTGCTAAATGGTAAAATGTAAAACAGGAAGTCATGGATGAACACGAGTTCCCAAAGATTCACATTTAACTTTAAAAAGTAACATCTTAATCAGCTATACATCAACTTTGTTCTTAAGAATTTCTAGGGGTTCTAATAACTGACCCATGTTTTAAAATAAAATGATTTACTGATTTACTATCTTTCTTTGAACAATTTTAACTCAAAGGTTAGATTCATATGATATTTCGAGTGTAAGATCAAGCTGATACACAGCAATTACATTTTTTCAGTCATTTTTGTTCATATTTACATAGGGTGCCAATCATGGTCCTGATAACACCAAGGTCATGGGTCGGGGTGGCAGGTAGCCTAGTGGTCAGTAACCGAGAGGTTGCTAGATCGAATCCCTGAGCTGACAAGGTAAAACTCTGTCGTTCTTCCCCTGAACAAGGCAGTTAACCCACTGTACCTAGGCCGTCATTGTAAATAAGAATTTGTTCTTAATAAATAACAATTCAGGAGAGCACTGTAGATTGATTGACAGTGATGGATGATAATGTTAGGTGTGGTACTAGGGTCCCCATTGGTTGTGTATTTTAAGCGTTAAAGCTATTGAGGAGTGTGTTGTGAAGGGGCTATCGAGTGGCCCGTAAATGATGTGCTGCATCGTGGGAAATCAGCAGGATCATGGCCAGCTAGCTACTACACTACAGTCACTGATGGGCTATCTCAGGATGAGAGGTGGCAGGCTGCCCAATTACAAGGCCCATTGGTCAAGGTGGGGTCCGGTCCCTGTGGAGATGTCTGTAATTGAGTTGTGACCATGTCGATGTGTGGAGCGCTCACGAAGCAAAGCGGCGTGTGTGTGTGTACACCTGCAAGTGTGTGCATTGGAATCATTCACGATAGGCCTGCAGAAACTCTATCATGGTCGGCCTAGTTGCTGCTCCGAATCCCACAAACTCTGCCTACCTGTTGGGCTTGTCTATGGCTGCTTCTGTTTGCAATATGGCTGTGTTTTTGGTATTGGGCTTTATGGGAGAGCTATGTTATTTATGATACCCAAAATAGTCATGGGTTTGCCTCTGTCCTATATATGTCAATGCCATGGATAGAGGTCGGGCTAGAGTCTTCTGAAAGGATACATTGTAACACTGAATGACATTCAGGCGCTGTGACATGGAGCAGTGCGAGACAAACCAACCCTAACCCCAAAGTACACAGTTAGTAGACCTGACTCATTGAAGAGAACCCCAACGGTTCCTTATTAGATGTTTATGGCTCGCTCACCCCCCGGCCTGAACTGGGACTATAGAATGAGCTGTTAGTAGATGAGCAGTGGCTCACTGGAGAGAGAAGCTAGATAGAGTAAACCATGTCGGATAGCACTCTGTGCAGAACACCCAGACTTGAATCTACTATACCAGAGAGAGCGAGACTCTTGTTCATATCCGTGTCCAATACATAAACACACAATAGCAGATCCATTTGAGGAGTTATGCCATGTCCAGGGCTTGACCCTGATGTGACACTCTAGACCAGGGTTTCCCAAACTCTGTCCTGGGGCCCCATCTGGGTGAACGTTTTTGCCTTAGCAATACACAGCTCATTTTAAACAACCAACTCCTCAGCAATATTTGATCATTTGAATCAGCTGTGTGGTGCTAGGGCAAACACCTAGTGGGGCCACAGGACTAAGTTTAGGAAACCCTTCTCTAGATGTGGCCCCTGGAGTTGAACATCAGTATGGCTTGTGTAAGAGTAGTATCGGAAACCCAGAGCTAAGAGCAACAGCACTGTCTAGGATTAATGGCAGATTTTCATAACTTCCGGAAAAAAAACCAAATCTTAATGTTTCTCTATAGGCTGACTCTCCCAACAAATCACAAGGCAGACATGCCAGAACGTTGTAATTCAAAACCATAGTTTGCAGGCGCAACCATTTGTGGTGGTTTAAGTGAAGGTGGTTGACGCAAACTAGCCACTTGAGAAATGCACTCATTAAAAATAAACTCTGTGATCTCCATTTTACTCGATACTATTTTGTGTCCTGGTGATGTTTAACACTGTCAACAAGTGGATAAAGTGATATAGGAAAGCAGAATGTCCCAACTCTGCCCTTTCCTCTAAGCCAAACTGATGTATAAGTTCAGACGTGTTAGCCAGAACATTGATAGGCCTACGTTATGGGAGGCAACACGTCTGTTTAGAAAGACTAGTTAGTACAAGAGGTCCGACCCAGACCCACCAGCGAGATGCACTTCATCTCTTCTGTTTTTTTATCCTGATAGTCCAGGGATTACTGTGGATAAAAGCAGAACATTTGATACATTCCTCAGATATGAAAACCTAGAAGGGATGCCCATTTCAAATGTTTCCAGGAAGCAAGTTGAGATCTGCTATGCCCCCCCCCCTCCCCCTCCCCAGAAAGAGCTAACCCTACTCAGCTGCATGGCCTGAACTCCATGGTATGTTTAAGACAGAATATCAATCGTCTGTGTTTATGATATCACCGTGGTGTGGTTAAGCGGGTAAGCTTGACAGCAAAACACTGCATTCTTTTCCAAGCTCTTTCTCCATTACACCGTTCCTAAGCGATGTTCCACCAATGACATGTGATGGTGAGGGCTGATGTCTGTCTGTGTATCGGATGATCCCTGACCCATGTGCCCACACAGCTGTTGATTCAGCACGTGAGACCGCACCCCTGTCCTGTTTCACTTCCTCGTAAGAGGGACGTGGAGGCCGCACGCATGGACACACACACATGACACGAGATGGAGAGAGAGGAATATAATTAGCCCATCTTACAATACAATAAATCAATACTAAATTGACAACCACACCATTGTAGCAGGAGTGAAATGAGGCAGGTGTGCTATTTAGAATGCTTTGCGGTCTTAATCAGTAATCCGTCATGAATTAATTAAATGCACACAGGAAATTAACTAGGCCAATTAGACATGTGACCATTGACCTCTAAAAAGGATGTCTGGGTTCTGTCAAAATCAGAGCTAGTAATTTGAAATCCATGCAGATGAGCACTTCAATGAACCAACCACCTCTGCTTACTCTAAAGTACTGGCTTTCCAACAATTATTTCCACACCCTCAAAAGCACACTTTTTTTTTAGCTTTCTGCTGGGCTGGCTTCCTCCATCTTTGCCATTTTCATCCTTTTAAACATCTCAGTTCACCATGTTAAATGACTATATAATCGCCATGATAACCAGTGTATCTTCTTTAGGAGAGCAGTAAATCCAGATACTGTGATCGTAATGGACGTGTCGCGTGGCTGTGACGCGGAGTGTCTGTGGACGCGACGGAGTCTGTGGACGCCTTGAGTGTCTGTGGACGCGGAGTGTCTGTGGACGCGAGTGTCTGTGGACGCGGAGTGTCTGTGGACGCGGAGTGTCGCGGTGTGGACGCGGAGTCTGTTTAGATGTGGTGACTGTTCCACTGTGTCATGTGGACGCGGATGTCTGTGGTCTGTGGACGCGGAGTGTCTGTGGGCGTGTCTGTGGACGCGGATGTGTGGACGCTGAGTGTCTGTGGACGGTCTGTGGACGCGGATGTGGACGCTGTCTGTGGACGCGGAGTCTGGGACGCTGACACTCCTCTCACCCCCCTTTAAGATTTAGATGCACTATTGTAAAGTGACTGTTCCACTGGATGTCATAAGGTGAATGCACCAATTTGTAAGTCGCTCTGGATAAGAGCGTCTGCTAAATGACTTAAATGTAAATGTAATGTGTCTGTGGACGCGGAGTGTCTGTGGACGCGGAGTGTCTGTGGACGCGGAGTGTCTGTGGACGCGGAGTGTCTGTGGACGCGGAGTGTCTGTGGACGCGGAGTGTCTGTGGACGCGGAGTGTCTGTGGACGCGGAGTGTCTGTGGACGCGGAGTGTCTGTGGACGCGGAGTGTCTGTGGATGCGGACGCGGAGTGTCTGTGGACGCGGAGTGTCTGTGGACGCGGAGTGTCTGTGGACGCGGAGTGTCTGTGGACGCGGAGTGTCTGTGGACGCGGAGTGTCTGTGGACGCGGAGTGTCTGTGGACGCGGAGTGTGTTTTCTTTTTAAACTGGTAATTGGGTTTGGTAACTCCACCTCTCATGAATAACCATGCATGGGACTCCTGGGAACATTGAGCCATTCCCTCCCTCCCTCCGACCCAGCACCTCAGCCCATACGGATCAATGGCCAGTGACTATTCCATTTGCTAGGCCTGCTATAAATTAAGGCTATTTAAACAGAGGGGGCATCGATCTCCCCCGTGCCAGGGCAAGGCCTTGCAGGCTGGATGGCCTTGGAGATTGCAGCATCAGCTTGGGCCACTCACTTTATCGCCAGCCGGACACACATTAGGGCACAGTCACACTCTGATACACGTACATAATCACAAACCCTTGGAATCGCTCTTGAAGTTTGTGTTTTCCATTTGGCTCTCCAATAGTTAAGTGCCGGTGCCATTCACCTGTATGATAGTGAGCATTGTGAACAAGTTAACAAAAACCAGATTGAACCAACGTCTGTTTCAGCTTTCACCCTACTCCTCCCTTGTTATCTCTCTCCCCCCCTCTGCGCTGCTCCTAACAGGATTTATGGGATTATTGGAAATCCATGAGGTCCAGGAGACGTGTATTAAAATGTAATTTTGTTTCCTTCAGATTAATGTTAACAATTATGGAGGACCACCATCTTCAGAAGGAGACCGTTGTTATGGAGGATCAGAGCCTGTCCCCTGCGGGGCAAGACTTAGCCTTCACCTTTTCATTCCCTTTGTCCCTCCCTTTTCTCACCTTGTTCAGTGTTCATCTTCTATATTTTTAAACACAAAAGCTTCAAAAGTGTTTTAAAGCATCACACTTTTTTTGTACTGAGCTTGCTGCAACACATACAGATTCTAGTCCCGATTCTCTTCATTTGTGGTTTCTGTGCTGGCTTGTAGCCCTCTGATACTTAATGAGCTTACCCAAATCCAATAGTCATTTCATTATTTCAGTTGCTAAAAACCGCTGCAAAATAACTGCCTACCAAACCACTAGAATATTAAAGAACCTGTCACAAGCCAAACATGTTTCTCTGCACAAGGCAAGCATCTTGGATTTGTCCCAAGTGGCACCCTATTTCATATATAGTGCACTACTTTTGACCAGGGCCCATAGGGTTGCAGCCCTTATGTCTCCTCCAATTGGAATGTATGATCTCAATAGGGAGACAATAGACTTCTCCTCTGACGTGAGAAATGAATGGGATTCAATCAATGGGAGCCAACATCTGGCTGCTGTCAAACCTAAATGCCACGTTAGCCTATTATGAATCCGACAGAGATTCTACCTCCCCATTTGTCTCAATTGTCTTTTTTAATTTCATGCTAATTTCTGTGTTTTATTAGTCGCTCGCATATGTCGTCTTTGGGAAACAAATCATTTCATTAGGGTTGTTTTTATTGTGATGGTAATCACCTTAGTTTCCTGTGCCAGGCTGCAGTAATGTTGCTGGTGAATTAGTGTGGTGCTGAACAATGCCAAGTCAGGACAGAAGGTCTGGCATGAACGTACCTCCCTCTAAAACTGATCTACAGGTGATGATTCGTGGGTGGGGGTGTGTATTGGAAGACACTTTTAAAACCAGGACCTGCTCCGTGTGGGTGCTTTTGTGGGTAGCTGTGCCATCTTCAGTTTGACCAAACAACGCAAAGACACCGGAAGAATAATTGCAGTCACAAATGCTCACAGCTGTTTTCAGTCAGTCAGTTAGTGCACTCTTGCCCAATTGCGGCCCTAACTATTGTGTGTAAAAATAGGAAAGAAGATATTAGAGTTGGAACCACAACGTTGTGGGAAATGTAATGCCATGAGTTTCTTTCCCCCTCTCAGCTTTGCTCACTCCGCAATCTCCTGCACTTGTATGAGATTCATCTGAGACCTACCTGCATCTTTTATTGTCTCCTGTATCTTGACCTCTACTCCTGTCTCTGCTTTGTGTGTGTGTGTGTGTGTTAGGGCTGTCCCGACCTAAACAAAAATATCTTGTTCAATTCTATGTTGTCATCTTCAGTGAATAATAATAATTTTGATCGAGTGCTTGCTTCGTTGAGAAAGTACGTGCAGTTGAAATCTGGTCATAGAAATTTCCGGATGATGAAATTACGTCTTTTCCTGACGTTGAAATCAGGTACCTTTTTGATTCTGAAAAGTTGAAAAGACGTCATTTTACATTTGTTGAAAGTACATATTTTTGGGGTAATTAATTCTATACCCAAATTTCAACTGCACATAGATTCTAAATGTATTTTGGCATTCTATCACAATAATACATTTTACATCTATTCAATATAGGAAAGGAAAGAGGTGCCAACTAACTTCTTCTGTAGCCTGTCAACTATGTGTCTGTTTATCCCTGTTCTCTCCTCTCTGCACAGACCATACAAACGCTCCTCACCGCGTGGCCGCGGCCACCCTACTCTGGTGGTCCCAGCGCGCACGACCCACGTGGAGTTCCAGGTCTCCGGTAGCCTCTGGAACTGCCAATCTGCGGTCAACAAGGCAGAGTTCATCTCAACCTATGCCTCCCTCCAGTCCCTCGACTTCTTGGCACTGACGGAAACATGGATCACCACAGACAACACTGCTACTCCTACTGCTCTCTCTTCGTCCGCCCACGTGTTCTCGCACACCCCGAGAGCGTCTGGTCAGCGGGGTGGTGGCACCGGGATCCTCATCTCTCCCAAGTGGTCATTCTCTCTTTCTCCCCTTACCCATCTGTCTATCGCCTCCTTTGAATTCCATGCTGTCACAGTTACTAGCCCTTTCAAGCTTAACATCCTTATCATTTATCGCCCTCCAGGTTCCCTCGGAGAGTTCATCAATGAGCTTGATGCCTTGATAAGCTCCTTTCCTGAGGACGGCTCACCTCTCACAGTTCTGGGCGACTTTAACCTCCCCACGTCTACCTTTGACTCTTTCCTCTCTGCCTCCTTCTTTCCACTCCTCTCCTCTTTTGACCTCACCCTCTCACCTTCCCCCTACTCACAAGGCAGGCAATACGCTCGACCTCATCTTTACTAGATGCTGTTCTTCCACTAACCTCATTGCAACTCCCCTCCAAGTCTCCGACCACTGCCTTGTATCCTTTTCCCTCTCGCTCTCATCCAACACCTCCCACACTGCCCCTACTCGGATGGTATCGCTCCGTCCCAACCTTCGCTCTCTCTCCCCCGCTACTCTCTCCTCTTCCATCCTATCATCTCTTCCCTCCGCTCAAACCTTCTCCCACCTATCTCCTGATTCTGCCTCCTCAACCCTCCTCTCCTCCCTCTCTGCATCCCTTGACTCTCTATGTCCCCTATCCTCCAGGCCGGCTCGGTCCTCCCCTCCCGCTCCGTGGCTCGATGACTCATTGCGAGCTCACAGAACAGGGCTCCGGGCAGCCGAGCGGAAATGGAGGAAAACTCGCCTCCCTGCGGACCTGGCATCCTTTCACTCCCTCCTCTCTACATTTTCCTTCTCTGTCTCTGCTGCTAAAGCCACTTTCTACCACGCTAAATTCCAAGCATCTGCCTCTAACCCTAGGAAGCTCTTTGCCACCTTCTCTTCCCTCCTGAATCCTCCGCCCCCTCCCTCCCCCTCCTCCCTCTCTGCAGATGACTTCGTCAACCATTTTGAAAAGAAGGTCGACGACATCCGATCCTCGTTTGCTAAGTCAAACGACACCGCTGGTTCTGCTCACACTGCCCTACCCTGTGCTCTGACCTCTTTCTCCCCTCTCTCTCCAGATGAAATCTCGCGTCTTGTGACGGCCGGCCGCCCAACAACCTGCCCGCTTGACCCTATCCCCTCCTCTCTTCTCCAGACCATTTCCGGAGACCTTCTCCCTTACCTCACCTCGCTCATCAACTCATCCCTGACCGCTGGCTACGTCCCTTCCGTCTTCAAGAGAGCGAGAGTTGCACCCCTTCTGAAAAAACCTACACTCGATCCCTCCGATGTCAACAATTACAGACCAGTATCCCTTCTTTCTTTTCTCTCCAAAACTCTTGAACGTGCCGTCCTTGGCCAGCTCTCCCGCTATCTCTCTCTGAATGACCTTCTTGATCCAAATCAGTCAGGTTTCAAGACTAGTCATTCAACTGAGACTGCTCTCCTCTGTATCACGGAGGCGCTCCGCACTGCTAAAGCTAACTCTCTCTCCTCTGCTCTCATCCTTCTAGATCTATCGGCTGCCTTCGATACTGTGAACCATCAGATCCTCCTCTCCACCCTCTCCGAGTTGGGCATCTCCGGCGCGGCCCACGCTTGGATTGCGTCCTACCTGACAGGTCGCTCCTACCAGGTGGCGTGGCGAGAATCTGTCTCCTCACCACGCGCTCTCACCACTGGTGTCCCCCAGGGCTCTGTTCTTGGCCCTCTCCTATTCTCGCTATACACTAAGTCACTTGGCTCTGTCATAACCTCACATGGTCTCTCTTATCATTGCTATGCAGACGACACACAATTAATCTTCTCCTTTCCCCCTTCTGATGACCAGGTGGCGAATCGCATCTCTGCATGTCTGGCAGACATATCAGTGTGGATGACGGATCACCACCTCAAGCTGAACCTCGGCAAGACGGAGCTGCTCTTCCTCCCGGGGAAGGACTGCCCGTTCCATGATCTCGCCATCACGGTTGACAACTCCATTGTGTCCTCCTCCCAGAGCGCCAAGAACCTTGGCGCGATCCTGGACAACACCCTGTCGTTCTCAACCAACATCAAGGCGGTGGCCCGTTCCTGTAGGTTCATGCTCTACAACATCCGCAGAGTACGACCCTGCCTCACACAGGAAGCGGCGCAGGTCCTAATCCAGGCACTTGTCATCTCCCGTCTGGATTACTGCAACTCGCTGTTGGCTGGGCTCCCTGCCTGTGCCATTAAACCCCTTCAACTCATCCAGAACGCCGCAGCCCGTCTGGTGTTCAACCTTCCCAAGTTCTCTCACGTCACCCCGCTCCTCCGTTCTCTCCACTGGCTTCCAGTTGAAGCTCGCATCCGCTACAAGACCATGGTGCTTGCCTACGGAGCTGTGAGGGGAACGGCACCTCAGTACCTCCAGGCTCTGATCAGGCCCTACACCCAAACAAGGGCACTGCGTTCATCCACCTCTGGCCTGCTCGCCTCCCTACCACTGAGGAAGTACAGCTCCCGCTCAGCCCAGTCAAAACTGTTCGCTGCCCTGGCCCCCCAATGGTGGAACAAACTCCCTCACGACGCCAGGACAGCGGAGTCAATCACCACCTTCCGGAGACACCTGAAACCCCACCTCTTTAAGGAATACCTAGGATAGGATAAGTAATCCCTCTCACCCCCCCCCCCTAAGTTTTAGATGCACTATTGTTAAGTGACTGTCCCACTGGATGTCATAAGGTGAATGCACCAATTTGTAAGTTGCTCTGGATAAGAGCGTCTGCTAAATGACTTAAATGTAAATGTAAATGTAATGAATATGTATTGTTGCTCCCATCTGTCCCATGCACTTTAAGTTCAAAAACGTTTAAATGGGCAGTGACTTTGAAAGGAGTCCAACCAACTGACCACTTCAACAACATTCTCAGTAATGGTTACAGGAATGTTTTTTTCTTACTATGACTGATATGTTGTTTATCTACCTTTGTTGAATGCACTGACTGTCAGTCGGTCTGGATCCTCTGCTGAATGACCAAAACGTCCAGGAAATACGTCTTCATCTTTCATTCAGAACCTTAAACCTGCCTTTAATTTTTTTTTACTCCTTTTTTTTAGACGTATTTAAAAAAGCAAATCTCACTGGTTGATGTCATTGGGAAATTTGCATGGAAATTCTCCCCGGTCCCTAAATGTCTTCTCGCCATGAGAGAAGCAGAAATGATAGAACTTTACATATGTCAACTAGATGTATGTATTCATTCTATCATTTCCTGACATTCTGGTGAGCAAGGCTTTATTTAGTATTCTGGAGCATCAAGTAATGACAAGAGAAGCTGCATATATGTAATTTAAGTTGACCAACAAATAACCTACCTAATGTCAGAAATTCTAAGCAGAAAAAATATCTAAATTGAGGCATCATTTTTTATTTTATTTGTCCCACATCCCGTTAAAAAATCAACTGATGTCCCGGGGCAAATTAGGAATGTTATTTTTTAAATTCATGGATACAGAGATACTCGTGAGTGGAATGTCAAAGCTGCATGTAAACGTGGTCACTGACGTGAGCTTGCTCATTTTGACTATTACTCAGGCGTTGAGAAAAGATGCACAAGGCTAGTAACACAGGGTTTCAGGCTAGTAATCAGTGCAGGGTTTCAGACTGCCCCCTCTGTTCTCTCGTTCTGTCTCTCTGTTTGTGTAACACGGCTAGTAATCAGTGCAGGGTTTCAGACTGCCCTCTCTGTTCTCTCTCTCTGTTTGTGTAACACAGTGCTTTCAGACTAATCAGTGCAGGGTTTCAGACTGCCCTCTCTGTTCTCTCTCTGTTTGTGTAACACGGCTAGTAATCAGTGCAGGGTTTCAGACTGCCCTCTCTGTTCTCTCTCTCTGTTTGTGTAACACGGCTAGTAATCAGTGCAGGGTTTCAGACTGCCCTCTCTGTTCTCTCTCTGTTTGTGTAACACGGCTAGTAATCAGGGTGTTTGTGCCCTCTCTGTTCTCTCTCTGTTTGTGTAACACGGCTAGTAATCAGTGCAGGGTTTCAGACTGCCCTCTCTGTTCTCTCTCTGTTTGTGTAACACGGCTAGTAATCAGTGCAGGGTTTCAGACTGCCCTCTCTGTTCTCTCTCTGTTTGTGTAACACGGCTAGTAATCAGTGCAGGGTTTCAGACTGCCCCCTCTCTGTTCTCTCTCTGTTTGTGTAACACGGCTAGTAATCAGTGCAGGGTTTCAGACTGCCCTCTCTGTTCTCTCTCTGTTTGTGTAACACGGCTAGTAATCAGTGCAGGGTTTCAGACTGCCCTCTCTGTTCTCTCTCTGTTTGTGTAACACGGCTAGTAATCAGTGCAGGGTTTCAGACTGCCCTCTCTGTTCTCTCTCTGTTTGTTTGTAACACGGCTAGTAATCAGTGCAGGGTTTCAGACTGCCCTCTCTGTTCTCTCTCTGTTTGTGTAACACGGCTAGTAATCAGTGCAGGGTTTCAGACTGCCCTCTCTGTTCTCTCTCTGTTTGTGTAACACGGTAATCAGTGCAGGGTTTCAACTGCCCTCTCTGTTCTCTCTCTGTTTGTGTAACACGGCTGTAATCAGTGCAGGGTTTCAGACTGCCCTCTCTGTTCTCTCTCTCTGTTTGTGTAACACGGCTAGTAATCAGTGCAGGGTTTCAGACTGCCCTCTCTGTTCTCTCTCTCTGTTTGTGTAACACGGCTAGTAATCAGTGCAGGGTTTCAGACTGCCCTCTCTGTTCTCTCTCTCTGTTTGTGTAACACGGCTAGTAATCAGTGCAGGGTTTCAGACTAATCAGTGCAGTGTTTCAGACTGCCCTCTCTGTTCTCTCTCTGTTTGTGTAACACGGCTAGTAATCAGTGCAGGGTTTCAGACTGCCCTCTCTGTTCTCTCTCTGTTTGTGTTTCAGACTGCCGTTCTCTCTCTCTAGTAATCAGTGCAGGGTTTCAGACTGCCCTCTCTGTTCTCTCTCTGTTTGTGTAACACGGCTAGTAATCAGTGCAGGGTTTCAGACTGCCCTCTCTGTTCTCTCTCTGTTTGTGTAACACGGCTAGTAATCAGTGCAGGGTTTCAGACTGCCCTCTCTGTTCTCTCTCTGTTTGTGTAACACGGCTAGTAATCAGTGCAGGGTTTCAGACTGCCCTCTCTGTTCTCTCTCTGTTTGTGTAACAGTAATCAGTTTCAGACTGCCCTCTCTGTTCTCTCTCTGTTTGTGTAACACGGCTAGTAATCAGTGCAGGGTTTCTGCCCTCTCTGTTCTCTCTCTGTTTGTGTAACACGGTTAATCAGTGCAGGGTTTCAGACTGCCCTCTCTGTTCTCTCTCTGTTTGTGTAACACGGCTAGTAATCAGTGCAGGGTTTCAGACTGCCCTCTCTGTTCTCTCTCTGTTTGTGTAACACGGCTAGTAATCAGTGCAGGGTTTCAGACTGCCCTCTCTGTTCTCTCTCTGTTTGTGTAACACGGCTAGTAATCAGTGCAGGGTTTCAGACTGCCCTCTCTGTTCTCTCTCTGTTTGTGTAACACGGCTAGTAATCAGTGCAGGGTTTCAGACTGCCCTCTCTGTTCTCTCTCTGTTTGTGTAACACGGCTAGTAATCAGTGCAGGGTTTCAGACTGCCCTCTCTGTTCTCTCTCTGTTTGTGTAACACGGCTAGTAATCAGTGCAGGGTTTCAGACTGCCCTCTCTGTTCTCTCTCTCTGTTTGTGTAACACGGCTAGTAATCAGTGCAGGGTTTCAGACTGCCCTCTCTGTTCTCTCTCTGTTTGTGTAACACGGCTAGTAATCAGTGCAGGGTTTCAGACTGCCCTCTCTGTTCTCTCGTTCCCTCTCTCTGTTTGTGTATGTCCATGTGTGCCCCAATGGATTAATCTGTGTTCAGGTGCACATGTTTACCTGACCCTGTTTCCTGTCCCCCTGGGCTTCTTCTCGATCAGACCAGTCTACACTACAGTAAACTGCCTGGAAGGAGCAGTAGCTACAGAACTCTGCTAACCACCATAGATCGGGCACATATTCAATTCAATACCCTTCTGTCTGCAATGAGCTTCTGCCTTTCTGTTTGTCAGCTACAGAGTTCCATTAACTTCAGTTATCCAGGCACACATTCAATTCAATTCAATAGACCTTTCTTGGAAAGTCCTTGGGAGACATATCAATCACCTGTAAATGTGGTCTTTCTGCTGTATCATTAAGCGATATCTGGGCAAGGTTTATATACAGAGTTGTGACTGTTTAAAAATATATATTTTAAAACATCTATTTTTATTACAGAAAGCACATATACACTGAATTGTGACTTGTATCGGAGTCGTGACAGTCTACAGACTTCAAAGAGATGTTTAAGTTCTTCCCTCCTTTCCAAGCAGAACTCTTTTGGTCTGTTCACTATAGTCTAGTGCTTGGCATAGTGTTGAACCCAGCCTCAGTCTTGTTGATAGACAACATGGCACTTCACTCTCCAGATCAGGTCAGCAGCACTCGGTGTTCAGAATTGCAAAGTCACGTCAGGCTATGCCAACTATACAGACCTGCCAATGGATCCATCCATGCCAGAGGGCAAGGTCAAAATAGTGTGTATGGCTGTCCAAAAAAACGATCTTACCTCAGGACACCTCAAGTAATGAAAAATCCTAATTATCGCAAGAGCACTTTTTCCCAATATTTGAAGGACAAACAAGGGGCTGAAGTTTTGCCGTGTTGGACGCCTGCAGGAGTTTGTGTGTACAAATAGAAGGCCAAACCCACCAATGGTGTGCATGCCCAAAGGGCTCCATTTCCATGTCATCTGACCATGGCACCGCCTGGAGTTTGTGTGTACAAATAGAAGGCCAAACCCACCAATGGTGTGCGTGGCCAAAGAGCTCCATTTCCATGTCATCTGACCATGGCACCGCCTGGAGTTTGTGTGTACAAATAGAAGGCCAAACCCACCAATGGTGTGCGTGGCCAAAGGGCCCCATTTCCATGTCATCTGACCATGGCACCGCCTGGAGTTTGTGTGTACAAATAGAAGGCCAAACCCACCAATGGTGTGCGTGGCCAAAGAGCTCCATTTCCATGTCATCTGACCATGGCACCGCCTGGAGTTTGTGTGTACAAATAGAAGGCCAAACCCACCAATGGTGTGCGTGGCCAAAGAGCTCCATTTCCATGTCATCTGACCATGGCACCGCCTGGAGTTTGCTAAACGGCATTGGCACTTAGATTGGCACCAGTGCTATGGTCATATGACACAAATAAAGGTCTTTGGCCACGCACACCAGCGGTGGGTTTAGCCTTTGAAAGAACAATTCATATGGAGAAATACCTCATCCCTACTGTAAAATATGGTGCTGGATAGGGAGGTAACAATTCAACTATACGAATTGGACCTGTGAGGGAAAAATTACGCTTTCACCTTATTTGTTGGCTATGTAACAATTATTTACTAAACAAACAGTAAGATATTTCTGTCCTGCTAATGCTGTGTTTTATGGTCTCCACTCTAGCACCCTGCAGCTAGTCTGGGTGTTGAGGACATGGGTTCTACTAGAGATAGCTTGAAGCTGATAATTGATTTCTGTTGGTGATTTAAAGCTAGCATTCTGTAGACAAGATGTGGTGTGCGTGACTCGATAGAGAGAGCCTGGAAGAGTTAAGAACAATGCCTCATAGTTTCCCAGATGCCAGGAAGATGAGACAGTAAAAGACCATCCTGTGTAGATAACCAAGGTGGCTTATGGGAAGGTTGGACGTGACTGACTAAGCAATCTTGGTATCAGCTATATAAAAACTGTACATCGTCTGTAAAGGCTAGACTCTCAGCCTAACAGTCGGTCAAGACTGCTGGGCTGACGGTATCATTATTGCAATAATTAATTGATATTAATTAAATAATTTTTAGAAGAAATGTAGCATGCATCGGCCAGAAAATCGATTCAATCGCCATTTCACTTTATTTTTGGCTCACATTACATTCTTTCGACCTTCCGAAAATACCTCCTATTGGGACAACTGATGCGTCCCCTCCTTCAGTGTGGAACTAAGCCTGTAACGGAGTCATTTTGTATGCCGAACAACCCAAGGCAATGTCAGTAGCCTAGTCAAACTGCGCACCTTGTCCAGCTTCGCCAGGTAGGCGGCCTGTTCCAGATCTTGCACCTACAGCATTCAAATGTTAAAATGGCTTGTGTGATATTATGCTATTAGTAGAGTGACAACCAATGTCATTTGCTAGGTTATCTATGCGCTGTTGAAAATGATGTTTTACCGGAATAAAAGTCCACTACCAGAGGAAAGTGGGAGAACAAAAAACGTAGGCTACGTTGCCCCTCGATACACGTTGATTCGTCTTGAAAGGAAAAGATGCTGATATTAAATTGAAGAACAATCAAGGGGCTGACATTGTTGTCAGATGCTTGTCCCAGAGCTGTGTAGTGTGTGTATGAGGAGTCAAGTCTGAGCGCCTCTGTGAAATGTGAACATCCTTCACCCAAATAATGTCAATAAACAGGGTCTCTTCACTCTGTATATGAGTGCATGGGTTTATCTGAGAAATAATCCCAATAAAGTGTGTGTTCAGAGGCATGTGTATTGACTTCTCTGTCGTCCCCCCCCCCCCCAGATGAAGACAGTGAGTGTGGCCCTGGTGTTGTGTCTCAACGTGGGGGTGGACCCTCCTGACGTGGTCAAGACGTCACCCTGCGCTAGACTGGAGTGCTGGATCGGTAAGAACACACACACACACACACACACACACACACACACACACACACACACACACACACACACACACACACACACACACACACACACACACACACACACACACACACACACACACACACACACACTTGCATAACCTATTCCATATTCAAAAAACACACACACATAATAAAGCCGTTATTATCTTAAACAAGACATACCTATGGGAAATATTGGCTTTCTTATAATGTGTCCAACCTTCTCCCCAACCCATGTTACCTTGAAAGTCCTGAGCTCATCTAGTTGATATTCCGTGCGCTGAAAGAACTGCGTATCCATATAACTTGGAGATAACCCCGTCAGTGAGCATAACGCGACCTCTGCATTTGAAAACATTATATTCGATGCACTTCCAGAAGGACTTATTTGCAGTGTCATTTCCGTCTGTAGATGAAGCCTTCATGCTCCAGGATATTTCTGGCAAGCACGAAGAGGATACATTCCGTTTCCATTGCTTGTCAGGGACATCACCAGGACTTTGGATAAGTGAGTGCTCCTGGAAAGTTGGTGGACTAGAATTTCCTCCTCCTATTGCAGGCTTACTACCTGTGTATTCATCCACTCTTGCATTTAAGACAAGTCGTTTTCTCAGACCCACAAATACAATGATTTGCCGGTACCCCGTTAGTCCCTGGTTTACAGGGCTGAGCCCCTGGTTATGAATCTCTGTTGACTTCCCTGTTGCTTGTTCTGACCTCTTCCCAAGAATAATGAATGCTGAGGGTAGCAAGATCTTTTTAAGAAGAATATTTGTATTAATAGCATATGAATGATTTCCAATTAGATTGCTGGACAATCAAAGCCATCCATCCAACCCATTTATTCATATCTGGTAGTTGATAGATTGGGCCTAGTTATTGTTCATTTACAGCATACATTTACATTCATTCTCTTAAATCTCTTAAAATAGCCTATATTATTCTTGTGTACTGTTTGTCTGTCTGGACTGTCTTGGTGAGAATCTTAAGTTAATAAAATACTTAAAATAGAGTTCTTAAGTTTGTGCCTATTATTCCTTGCCTGCCAGGGTAGGGCAGCACTGTTATAGCCTTGTGAATCACTCAAGCATATTTTTTTTTATTGGAAATGGGAGAGATCACTACTGATTTCAAAACTTTCTCATTCATATTGTCAAGACATGAGGTGAGTATCAAAATAGTTTCAAAATATGCCTTTGCCTTCAAGTTGAATCTCGGGTAGATCTTTAGTCTGTATATATTGTGCGGCAGCAGAGAGAACAGTCTATGAGGGTGGCTGGAGTCCTTGGCAATTGTTTGGGTCTTCCTCTGAGCCTAATCATAGGCTGTTACTTTCTCTCAAATCACAATGTTTTACTTTTTTATATTCATGTGACAGTCATTTTTAATTGAAACATCCAAATGTCGCTCTTTCACCAAGGTCATTTTGTTTCATGGAATGTTCTAATTTCATGACTGATGAAAGTTCAGTGTGCTATAGCCTAATATTCTGCCCATATGAACACATTGGTTTTTAGGCCATATAAAGATCAGCTATGCATGATTTAATGAAAGCAGCAAACCGACACATTGTTTCACTTTAATAAAATAATCCAGGGGCTCTACTTTGATTTTAGAAGTGGGCCGGGCATCTAAAGATTAATTCCCACATTTTCTACACAATGCAATGTGCTTTCTCTTTAGAACAGAAAGTAAGCCAAAATCCCCTCCGTCACCAAGTTAGGTAAGTGATTAATAAGACTGAACTAAATCAAAGGTAATTCAATAGTAAATATTGTTTCACCTTTAACCAATAGCCTAACAAATGAGCAACTCGTGACTAAAATAAAGACTTTTGATGTATTTTATTAAGACATCCACTTAATCAAATTTCAGCCAGCCTGAACCGCCTGCACCCCGACCCCCACCAGTCTAGTCAATAACTCAACTCTCCCAACACAATTTCTTCCCCTTTCAGTCATACCTATATTTTTATTCCCTGTTCAGTCACACCCCACTCAGTTTTAGGATCTTAGTGAAACATTCAGTGTTTGTTTCGGGTGTGTTAGGCCAAGGACCGAGTGACAACTCACAGGACGGCAACCAGGGATTGCCTAAATAGGTTTCTCCTTTAGTCGAACTGTATTCCATATAAGGCATCCAGACCGTGTAAAAGTTATTCAGTGTTGCCCTTAGTCTTGTAATAAATCACATCTAGTGATACTTAACTTGACATTGTCGGAGGATAACCAACCTTCCAATTAATGGCAATGCATTTCTTAGCCTCTATAAATGCTTGGTTACACAGTTAAGTTTAAGTATCAACATTTCCAAGCAAACCGGGGAGGAGGGAGAATCTTTAGACAGGCTGAGATAAAAGAACATACTCTAAGAATTCAGCCAACCTTCACAAGACCATACAGTGCATTCAGAAAGTATTCAGACCCCTTGACTTTTTCCACATTTTGTTACATTACATCCATATTCTAAAATTGATTAAATACGATGTTTTCCTCATGAATCTACACACAATACTCCATAATCGCAAAGCAAAAATAGGTTTTTAGAAATGTTTGCTAGTTTATATATTTGCACAAGTTATGTACTTAAAAAAAAGTTTCAAACCCTTTGATATGAGACTTAAAATTGAGCTCAGGTGCATCCTGTTTCCATTGATCAGCCTTGGGATGGTTCTACAACTTTATTGGAGTCCACCTGTGGTGAATTCAATTGATTGGGCATGATTTGGAAAGGTCGAAGGAATTTTCGGTCAAGCTCTGAGACATGATTTTTGTCGCTGAACAGATCTGGGGAAGGGTACCAAAACATTTCTGCAGCATTGAAGGTCCCCAAGAACACAGTAGCCTCCATCATTCTCAAAAGGATGACATTTGGAACCACCATGACTCTTCCTAGAGCTGGCCACCCAGCCAAACTAAGCAATCGGAGGAGAAAGGCCTTCGTCAGGGAGGTGACCAAGAAACCTGACAGAGGTCCAAAGTTCCTCTGGAGATGGGAGAACCTTCCAGAAATACAACCATCTCTGCAGCAATCCACAAATCAGGCCTTTATGGTGGAGTGGCCACAAAGCCTTGAGTCTTCTTGGGTATGATGCTACAAGCTTGGCACAACTGTATTTGGGAAGTTTCTCCCATTCTTCTCAGCAGATTCTCTCAAGCTCTGTCAAGGTTGGAAGTGGAGCGTCGCTGCACAGCTATTTTAAGGTCTCTCCAGAGGTTCCATCGGGTTCAAGTCCGGGCTCTGGCTTAGCCACTCTAGGACATTCAGGGACTTGTCCCGAAGCCACTCCCTCGTTGTCTTTGCTGTGTGCTTAGGGTCGTTGTCCTGTTGTAAGGTGAACCTTCGTCCCAGTCTGAGGTCCTGAGCACTCTGGAGCAGGTTTTCATCAATAATTTCTCTGTACTTGTCTCCTTTCATCTTTCCATCGATCCTGACTAGTCTCCCGGTCCCACTGAAAAACATCCCCACAGCATGATGCTGCCACCACTGTGCTTCACCGTAGGGATGGTGCCAGACATGATGCTTGGCATTCAGGCCAAAGAGTTCACTCTTGGTTTCATCAGATCAGAGAATCTCGTTTCTCATGGTCTGAGAGTCCTTTTGGAAAACTCCAAGCGGGCTGTCGTGTGCCTTTTATTGAAGAGTGGCTTCTGTCTGTACTTGCTGCCAAAGGTGCTTCATCAAAGTACTGAGTAAAGGGTCTGAATACATATGCAAATGAAATTATTTTTTAAATATACATTTACTTAAATGTCTACAAACCTGTTTTTTTTCCAATTAATTATGAGGTAGTGTGTATAGATTGGTTAGGGGGGGAGAGAAACGTTATCCATTTTAGAATAAGACTGTAAAGTAACTGTGGAAAAATTCAAGGGGCCTGAATACTTTCCGAATGCGCTGCAACATGCAAATATGTCCCCTTTTGTGTTTTACACATCCAGCAGTGGAATTACATTTCTGAGTGCATGTAATTCAGTTTCAGTGGCATATAGTATGTTCTTAAACTGCAGTAATGTATGTCTGAGATGAGGAATGCCCAGTCATGTTCATATCATCAATAGCTTCTACCAGGTTTTCCTCACATTTTTGTTTTACATGTTTTGTCATTGGAAAATTCCTCCAACCCTTGATACAGTTTGGAAATCAACTTTGGATGTTCGTCAGACTGCCTTAAAATAGCATCCGGCTTGTCCAGTGTTTGCTGCATGGAGAGAATAAAGGGTTGTATCTGCAGAAATGTTCCTCACCTGTGTCAGACTGGTCTTCCCTGCTGAGATCCATGTCACCATCTGATCCTCCTAAAAATGAGGGATGACAAAGAATTACCTTCGTGTACATTTCTACATTATATTACCTAAGAATATAAAATATGGTTCAATAATAGAAGTGACCATTATTCCCACGTCCCAGACTGTAGCTTTGATGTTAAACTGCTGTCATGTAGCTACTGTAGTTCTACCATCAATTCAATATGGAACTTTGTATCATTCACTGATATTGCTAATATACTGCAAAATTCACCTGAGTTCCATAGACTGGTCTTCCCTGGCTGTCTGACCCTGCTGGGGCCCATGTCACCATCTGATCCTGCTTAGACATGTCGAGCATACTGTTGTGTACTGACTGCAACCAGGCTGCATTCCTGCGGGTCCCGACAGAGATCATTGCAGCGCTGTTGGCATTTTTCATGCTGTGGGTGGTCAGACTGACAACTAGGATGCAAATATTTTTGTTGTCCCACAGATTTGGAAACTGCCTCTTTCTGCTTTGTATGTATTAACAGCACATATTTTTCGCATTATTCACACGCACTGAATTTTCTGCTTCAACCTCAGTAGCCTTCCTTGCCTAGTTTGGGCGTGAGTTCAACGGTGCGTAGTATGTGTGGTCTCATTGATATAGAGTAGGCTGCCTACATGCGCAGAGAATCACTTGGCGGTTAAGTTGAATATGAAATGAACTTAAATATGATTAGACTTGTTTACTACAGTATCTAAATACATATTGATAATGGAAAGAAGTGGAGGGCTCTCAACCGTGAGTCGAAGTGCAATCAACACATTTAATCTTCAAACGATGCTGAGCGAGTATTGATTACCCGTTCTATTTGTCTCTGCCTGCAAATCGTCCTAGAAGGTAGGCTACATCCTATAGGGCTACGCAAAACGTAGCAGGTGTCGCTGTCATCATTCCTGCTGCTTCCAGTTCTGTTGCCATACCTGTGAGATCAGGTGCCCGTGTGGTCATTTAAATAGTAGGCTATATCCTATGTATGGGATGACGAGCACGGGGCAGTTGTCTTTCCAAGGAAATGTACTTCCTAAATAGGCATATGATTAGGCTATAGTTTACTACATTGCCTGGATTATTGATCATCCATATTTCTATTTCTTTAAAAATTTTAATTTAAAAAAAAAAAACCAGGTAGTCCAGTTGAACTCGTTCTCGTTTACAGCTGCGACCTGACCAAGATCAAGCAAAGCTGTGCAACAAAAAACTACAGTTACACAGGACAAACAAAAGTACAGTCAACACAATCTACATAGTGTGTGTGCAAATGAAGTAAGGAGGTAAGGCAATAAATAGACCATAGTAGCGAGGTAATTACAATTTAGCAAATTAACACTCAAGTGATAGATGTGCAGATGAGTGTGCAAGTAGAAATACTGGTGTGCAAAATGTTAATAAAAACAATATGGGGATGAGGTAGGTAGTTGGGTGGGCTATTTACAGATGGGCTGTGTACAGCTGCAGCGACCGGTTATTTGCTGATGTTTGAAGTTAGTGAGGGAGATAATAGACTCCAGCTTCAGTGATTTTTTTTATTTTTTTTTTTTTAATATATTTTTTGCAATTCTTTCCAGTCATTGGCAGCAGAGAACTGGAAGGAAAGGTGGGCAAAGCAGGTGTTGGCATTGGGGATGACCAGTGAGATATACCTGCTGGAGTGTGTGCTACGGGTGTGTGTTATGGTGACCAGTGAGCTGAGATAAGGTGGGGCTTTACCTAGAAGAGACTTGTAGATGACCTGGAGCCAGTGGGTTTGGCAATGAATATGTAACGAGGGCCAGCTGACGAGAGCATACAGGTTTCTGTGGTGGATGGTATATGGGGTTGTGGTGACAAAACGGATGGCAATGTGATAGACTGCATCCAGTTTGCTGAGTAGTGTTGGAGGCTATTTTGTAAATGACATCACTGTATTCAAGGATCGGTTTTACGAGGGTATTGTTTGGCAGCGTGAGTGAAGGAGGCTTTGCGAAATAGGAAGCCGATTCTAGATTTTATTTTGGATTGGAGATGCTTAATGAGTCTGGAAGTAGAGTTTACAATCTTGCCAGACACCTAGAATATGTGGACAACTACAAATACCTAAGTCAGAACCGTCCAGAGTAGTGATGCTTGTCGGGCGGGCGTGGGCAGCGATCGGTTGAAGAGCATGCATTTAGTTTTACTAGCGTATAAGAGCAGTCGGAGGCCACGGAAGGAGTGTTGTATGGCATTGAAGCTCGTCTGGAGGTTTGTTAAGTGTCCTAAGATGGGCCAGCTGTATACAGAATGGTGTCAGCTGTGGAGAGTTGAATCAAGGAATCACCCGCAGCAAGAGCGACATCATTGATATATGCAGAGAAAAGAGTCGGCCTGAGAATTGAGTTGGTGAACCAGGCGAAGCAGTCATTAGAAAAACCAAGGCTATTGAGTCTGCCGATAAGAGTCGAAAGCCTTGGCCAGGTCGATGAAGACGGCTGCACAGTAATGTCTTTCTTCGATGACGGTTATATCGTTTACTATCTTGAGCATGGCAGATTTCCACCCGTGACCGGCTCGCACAGCGGAGAAGGTACGGTGGGATTCTAAATGGTTGGTGACCTGTTTTGTTAACTTGGCTTTTGAAGACTTTAGAAAGGCAGGGCAGGATGGATATAGGTCTGTAACACTTTTGGTCAAGTGTCTCCCCCTTTGAAGAGGGGGATGACCGCGGCAGCTATCCAACCTTTAGGAATCTCGGATGATACGAAATATGTTGAACAGGCTAGTAATAGGGTTTGCAACAATGCTGGTGGATAATAAAATTGTCCCACTTCTAAAATGTAGGCTATAGAAATAGCTCAAGAGAAAGTGCTTCTCCAACTCTGCTCTCTTCAAACAACATCTAGCATATTGGCTGATACGGCCAAGTAATACAATATAAGGGCCATGTGAGAATCTCTGGAAATCTCACCTATTTCCTAAGTAATTTTTGTGCGTTTGATATTGCCTTGCGGGGATCATGGCTGGCAAGTGATCTGTGTCACATACGCCTAAAATAACATTGCGGGACTGCAGTTGGGTTTGGTACCAGTTCTTGCGGTAGCAGTCAGGAAAATATGATGGTTATTATATCAATATTTGCACAAAAAAGCGTTTCCACCACCATTTCTCGCATAATTAATTTTACAGACACAAATATCCTACCTTGTCTATTTTTATGTTTTGTCGACATTTGGAAAGTTTACCGACATTTGCTGTTTCCATCAGGCCTGTCGTGAATATTTTTTTATCCGACATGTACTTAACTCTCATAAAAAGGTTGGATGGAAACCTGGTTAGAGAATAATATTATTCTCTAAAGGAAAAGTGACCTTTTGACAAAACAGAACCATACAAAGTAAAAACAAATGTTTAACATTGTGTAAATTATAACAAATTAGTGAAGGGAATTCGGAAATGTATGAAAATGCAACAACAAAAAAATCAGAAAAGCGAGAGCTCCATTTTAAAACCACGTAAATGTATTTGTTGCCACACTAGGATCATGCACTCCTCCGGAAGCATATTTGGAGCTTTTGTTATTCCAAATCATTAAATACAGTTATCCTGTCTCAGAAATATATAGTGATATAATATTATGACTGTATTGCCCAGCTCTACTTCCAAGTTTTGTAAGTAATCTCATAACAGCATATAAGACTGAGAAGAAACCAGACAGACAAAATGACAGTAATAATTAAACGATACGCCTCCACAGACGGTTTGACAAACTGAAACCACATGAAACTCTGTGGAAAAACTCCAGACCGTTTGATGGTAGCGTTTTATGAAAGGAACCATTTAACACATTAGAAAAAGCAGACACGTCTGACAGGCTGCTCCTGTTTCATTGTAGACTTTTACCGGGGACAATGCAACCTGTCAATCATTAGATCACGGTTTATTTAAAGATAACTGTGTAGAATAACCCTAAATGCACAGTCATTAGATCTCCTTCTCTGATCCTCCTCACCCCACCCTCTTCCTCCTCAGCCCACCCTCTTCTTCCTTCCTTTGTTTTACAGATCCCATTTGCAGAGAAATTAATGTGTCATCCCACTTTGGGGTCGTCTAAGGTTTGCTCACTGCAGTTGCATTACACTGCACAATATACATTATTTCCTTAACTTGCCGGCTACATATCTATCAATAAATATACTTTTCTCCCAAAAAATGGTCTGTCCCTGAATATGCATATTGTCAATACATCCGGTAATTTCAAAATCAATAATGTTATTGTCTGCATTGTGGGCAGAATTTGATATCTCAGAATCTATAATGCGCGCTGTGCTTTATACAATTTGATTTCTTCTTGTCAATATTTCAATCCAAAGCGCTGGGGACATTTCTCTGGGTTTTGTAGTTTAATTTGATAAGAGAAACAGCCCTACTAAACAAATGGCAAGTGATTGTGATACTGGTTCTCTATTGGGTTAACTGTCTCAACTGAATCTCTGCTTCATTGTGATGGCACTATTGGGATCTATCTGATCTGTTACTTCGGATCTACTTGACTTTTACCTTCCCGTCTCCTGAACAGTGTAGAAGCACCGAGCACGTCCCCATTCTCATCGACGGGGCTGTAGTGGAGCAGGTTGAGAGCTTCAAATTCCTTGGTTGTCCACATCAACAACAAACTAGATTGGTCCAAACACACCAAGACAGTTGTGAGGAGGGCACGACAAAGCCTATTCCCCCTCAGGAATCTAAAAAGATTTGGCATGGGTCCTGAGATCCTCAAAAGGTTCTACAGCTGCAACATCGAGAGCATCCTGACCAGTTGCATCACTGCCTGGTAATGCGATTGCTCGGCCTCCGACCGCAAGGCACTTCAGAGGGTAGTGCGTACGGCCCAGTACATCACTGGGGCAAAGTTGCCTGCCATCCACCGCCTCTACACCAGGCGGTTTCAGAGGAAGACCCTAAAAGACCCCAGCCACCCCGGTCATACTGTTCTCTCTACTACCGCATTGCAAGCGGTACCGGAGTGCCAAGTCTAGGACAAAAAGGCATCTCAACAGTTTTACCCCCAAGCCAGAAGACTCCTGAACAGGTAACCAAATGGTTACCCGGACTATTTGCATTGTCCCCCCCAACCCCTCTTTTTACTCTGCTGCTACTCTCTGTTTATCTTATATGCTTAGTCACTTTAACTATACATTGATGTACATACTACCTAAATTGGGCCGACCAACCAGTGCTCCCGCACATTGGCTAACCGGGCTATCTGCATTGTTTCCCACCCACCAACCCCTCTTTTTACACTTCTGCTAATCTCTGTTCATCATATATGCAGTCATTTTAACGATACCTACATGTACATACTGCCTCAATAAGCCTGACTAACAGGTGTCTGTATATAGCCTTGCTACTCTTTTTTTCAAATGTCTTTCTACTGTTTTATTTCTTTACTTACCTACACTCACACTCACACACCCACTCAAACATACCTTTTTTTGGCACCATTGGTTGTAAGTAAGCATATCTCTAAGGTTTACACCTGTTGTATTTGGCGCACGTGACAAATAAACTTTGATTTGATTTGAAAAGCAATGTTTCTTGGTAAATATCAGATCAAGTATTATGAGCAATGTGGTCATTTTTCTGCATTTCACTAATGTTTTGTGGACAGAACATTTCACCCTGTGCTGTGCTGGTTGTACCTACGTCTAGTGTTGTCTTTCTATGATAATGAAGTGTCTGTGTTTCCTCTCCTTCAGACCCTCTGTCCATGAGTCCACAGAAAGCCCTGGAGACCATCGGAGCCAACCTGCAGAAGCAGTACGAGAACTGGCAGCCCCGGGTGAGTGAGTTCACATGGCCCCCATGTTCTCCCTCATCTCTCACCTCAGTGACCTTCCACCCACACACACCATTCTGTACCTGTACATACTGTGTTGTGGATCCCTGTCTCGCAAGTCTCTAGACTGGCTCCTATATGGCTTGGAGCTATGTGTCCCACGCGTGCACATAAGCAAACACACCAACACATACCCTCTCACACACACACACACACACACACCGTCCTACCCCCCACCTGTGTGTCCCTGTTCTCAGTGTCTTTATGGGCTCTCTGAGTAGTTGGATCCATTCTCTCTGAAGTGGAGTTGTGTGTTTGTGGTGTCACTGAAATGAAGTTGCATTGGCTGTGTAAGCCCATAACTAACTTAGTGCCCTTAGTGTTGATATGTTAGACACTTACAGCAAACTTAGTATAGTTAGGATATTGTGTGTGTATGGAGTGTACTGGCATTCTGTGTAAAGTGTGCGTGTGAGTTCACAAAGTTTGTGTATGTGAGAGCGAGCGTGTGTACTGGCGGCTAACGCTATCCTTCCCCAGTGGTGAGCAAGGGCCTCTCCTCATATCTGTAACCTGTCTGGCTCAGAGCTCAGAGCTGGAGCAGATGGCTGGGGATACCCTCACCTGTATCTCCTAAACACCCACTGACACAGGGGGGAGAGCATGAGTATGTGAGAAGTAAGGAATGGAAAGGAGATTTGAGCGTGGGAAGGACAGTAAGTAGAAAGGAGAAGGAGAGCGTGAAGAGGGAGAGAGTGAAACAGACCAGCTGAGTGTGGGCTGAGTGAGCCAGAGGTCAGAACCAGATGGTGGGAGAGAGAAGGAGCGGGGGAGTGTGAAAGCATTCAGTCTCTTTCAGCCTCAGGACTTATGCCTACTGCTAGGCCACAGACCAGAGACCACTTCTGGCCACAGACCTCTCTGTATGCTGTAACCAATAATACCAGCACTGAGCTGAACTTACCCTCTTACCTGTCACGCTCTGACTCTAGGTTCATGTCAAAACCACTGTTTGTTCATGAAAATGAAATTGGACCTAAAATAACCTTGTGTGTTAGATACATATAAATATACAAGATACAGTATCATTTACAGTTGATGTCAGAAGTTTACACACTTAGGTTGGAGTTATTAAACTCGTTTTTCAATCACTCCACAAATTTCTTGTCAATAAACTATAGTTTTGGCAAGTCGGTTAGGACATCTACTATGTGCATGACACTACAATGCTACAAAGTACTAATTGAGTATGTAAATAAAAAGTATGTTAGACTACAGAAGGGTTGCAAAAAATGTACATATTTTTTGGAAAGAAATAAAAGCTGAAATAAAATATTCCCTCCTATTATTCTGACATTTCACATTCTTAAAATAAAGTGGTGATCCTAACTGACCTAAGACAGCTAATTTTTAATAGGATTAAATGTCAGGAATTTTGAAACTGAGTTTAAATGTATTTGGCTATGGTGTGTGTGTAAGCTTCTGACTTCAACTGTACATGTAGCCACTGTAACTAATAGCCTTCACTTTCGACTGTCAATGATAACCTGAACCACAATGTGAGTACAACCCTGTTGTACAAAATCAACTGTCTTCCTTCCCGTGTTCTGAAAACTAGAATGGCCACCTCGTTGGTACTTAATCAGTTACTTCCAAGCCCAGGGCCTGTACTGCCCATGTTTGGAGGGACTTTCTCCAGTGCCAGCCTAACATATCAGGTCTCTCTCTCTGTTTGCTCATTGATCCTCCTGGCCACTGTCACAGAACACTGAGAGAAGGCAAAATACTGACCTGGCTGCTGCCCAGAGCCCAGTCTTTACTATGTCGCTCTCTCAGGGAGTGTTACAGTTGGACAAGAGCATGGTTTGATGGACTACTGTGTTATGGACTATACACTATTTCCTGGCTTGGAGTCCGTAGCGTGCCCAGCTATGGCACATCATCCCACATTTGTCCCTCTGGTCTGTAAATTATTCACGTGGCCTATTTTTGTCTCTGGTTCCCTTGGAATGTAGCTAGTGCACTGTAACAGATTTAGCCACATATGTCCCACCAGTGTATCTATCTATTTAGCTATACATTCATGGCTGTGTTAAACCCTTGCTTGGGTATTACATTAGCGTAGCGTTACATTGCTAATTTAGCCCAACATGTTAAACTACAATACTTCGTAATGGCTGTACTGGTGCACTTTAGGCCTAATTGGTCCCCTTGGCTATCATGGCATATCCAAGAGCAGCCTAGCATAGCCTGACCTAGTGCTAGCGAAGCATGCTGCCAGTTGCTCATTATTGATAAAGAGTCTGAGTGAAAGTGACACCAGACTCCTGGCACGGCGGCACTGCAGAGGGACAAGGGGCTAATCTCATCATGATCTATCTCCCCGCCAGCCCACGCTGACTGACTGCTACACAGGCCCAAAATAGACACTCACAGACAATGGGAGGCCTGGGCCAAAACTTTGGCAGTTTCTATACCTGTACATGTCCTACCTATATGCTATTCATTTCCTATTCAATACTCTCCACAGCGATACACACACATATCAGTGGAGGCTGCTCAGGGGAGGGCAGCTCATAATAATGGCTTCAAACCATGTGTTTTGATGTATTTAATACCATTCTGCTCCAGCCAGTACCACGGGCCCGTCCTCCTCAATTAAGGTGCCACCAACCTCCTGTGACACATACGTACAGACAAATATACACATGCTCACAAGCCCACTCGCACGTGAACACACAAAGACGACCATCTGTGGTGAACTGGGATTGACACTTTCATCGCATCTCGTCTAATCATCTTCAAAGTTCTCCTCGATATCTCGCCTCCACACTAACCCGGTGTTGGGCCTCTGCTTTGCCTCTGATTGGGTTCAGTGGGTGCATTGCTGTACTAGTCTCCTCTAGAGCTCATCCTCACCTAGCTAACCCGCTCCCCGCTTCCTAATGGGCCCTCGTTAATATTTTATTATTTCTTCTTCGCTGCTATACACAAACCAACCACCGCTAATGGCAGAGAAGGGAGAAGTGCAACTCCCCACACTCCCACAGCTATGTGAATAGTAGGCGGTTGCTGCTGTAGCTCGATTTGTGCTGGCGCTGCACGACTCCTATGCAATCGATAATGATGTAGCCAACATGTTTGTATCAACGTTGTATTGCCGTCAAAATGTGACAGCTTGCATAACAACTGCCAGGCGTTGCTTAACTCTTGGCTTTGAAGGGTAAAACATGACAGATTAGTCAGTGCACAGATTACAATTGCTCACTTGTGGTTTGCTCACCAGTCTTTTGACTTAAAGGAGTTACCAGTTCTGTTATACTGTGGATGTGGATTCAACTGAGAACTAGCACCGCATTCAGTTTCATGACCGTCTCATCTGTGTTGAAGCCACTCTTTGCTCTGTTCTCTCTTTCTGTCCCCGTTTGCCTTATTCCTACCCTTCCTGTCTCTTTCATGTTCCTTTATTTTTTTCCCTTGGCACTTTCTCACCCTCTTTCACCCTCTTTCATATCATGCATTCCTCTTCCCCCTTTCTCACCCTCTTTCACCCTCTTTCATATCATGCATTCCTCTTCCCCCTTTTCTTTCTCACGAGACAGTTGGTTAGAATTATTGATTTGTGCCACATGTCATAGTGGAGATTCTTCCCTCTCCTCTCCACTGGCTGAGATGAAAGCTCCTGTTTTTAAAAGCAGTAACATTGTCAACATTGCCCTGTGGCAGAGAAGACTGGCTGAGCAGAGCCGGTATGACTTCTCAGCATGCCTGAATTACTCTTCCGCTCTCTCACCCTTTCTCTAACTCCCCATCTGTCTCCCCCGTAACTTTCTCTTTCTATCTTTGAGCAGTTTTTTTTCTGCGATCACTGGCACTGGCTGTAGATCTGAGTCCCTGCTGTCCAGTAGAACGCCTTCTACATTATTTATCAGTGTTCTAAAACACTGCTCCTGATTGGGTTTTAGATTCTCTTTTATTACCCGGACTGTGTTGAGATCTCAGCGGGGGAGAGAGAACGGCGCGTGAAAGGGATGAGGTGTTGGGTGACTGAGCTCACGTGATCTTGACAGTCTAACTCACGTTCCATAGTTTATGGTGTGGATGATTGTCTGGCCAAATACAGAGAGGAGTTAAAATTTGGAATGCTAATATCTTCAGAACAAAGTGGAATTCACATCTTCACATGCAGAGATGGTGTTCCCTCTCCCAATGCTCAATGATTTGCCTACCCGTTTAGGCAGGACATCACAAAGTATTCAAGCTAGGGGAAACTAGCATATAACATGTGGAGATTTCCTACCAGCCCCTCTGGATTGGGGTGGGGTGGGGGGGACCATTTGGCACAAAGGAAGATGTATGGTTGTCTACTTCCCTTGGTCAGTGGCCGATCCATAGATCGTCTCTATAAACAACGTGGTAATGAGCTGAGGCTCCGGTCAAGGCAATGGGATCCCTATGGGAGAGAGAGGAGCCAGTTCAGAGCAGTATCGATCAGCTCTCTGCCTGCTGATCACCTTCATAAATATCATAGGAAAGACGACTGGAGATCTATAGATGATCTGGTGGTGGTGGTCGCAAACGTTTAGTACAGATCAAGTGTCCATTTGTATGTTCTAGTACAGTACATTGATCCCCTTTTGAAACGTAAACTTGGTGAACAAAACAATAGGAACACCGTCCTAATATTGAGTTGCACGACTTTATGCCCTGGGAACAGCTTCAATTCGTCCTTTGGGTGTTGTACCTTTCTAGGTACACACAGGAAACTGTTGAGCGTGAAAAGCCCAGCAGCGTTGCAGTTCTTGACACACTCAAACTGGTGCGCCTGGCACCTACTACCATACCTCGTTTAAGGTGCTTAAATCTTTTGTCTTGCCCGTTCACCCTCTGAATGGCACACACACACAATCCATGTCTCAAAGCTTGAAAATCCTTTAACCTGCCTCCTCCCCTTCATCCACACCGATTGAAGTGGATTTAACTAGTGACGTCAATAAGGGATCATAGCTTTCATCTGGATTCACTTAGTAAGTCTGTCATGGAATGCACAGATGTTCTTAATGTTTTGGTCTCTATATTTGTGAGCTATAGAAAAACAATGCAAATAATAGTCAAACGCAAAGATTTATATAGAATCCAGGTTGTCCATCAGTGGTCTACTCAAAGGCACTGTTTTTAAAAATTTCTTTCATCACATTCCTATCGACCAGGGCTGTTCAATTCTGGTTCTTCTGTTTTTTGTTTTTGTTCGTACTTGGTAGTTAATTGCACTCACCTGGTGTCCCAGGTCTGAATACGTCCCTGGTTCGAAGGAGATTAAGAAACCGGAAGTGTTTGGGCCCCCCAGGGCCGACATTGAAGAGACTGAGCATAGATTTTTCTGTGTACTGTTGGACTGGTCAATAGCCTTGAGCAAATACATTAGACATATGATGGTCGATGTCTTGATTTTATTGCCTGTTAATAATGATTGAGAGTGAGTGGCAGTGTATTTATTCTCCTGTGTAGGCAGGCGTGAGATGGAGATCGTGTCATGTGAGTTGACCGCGAGTGACAATTTAGTAAGACCTCACATCATCTCAGTAAGTAGAGTGAGTGAGGGCTGTGTGACACCATTGCAGTGTGTGTGACTGTGTGGGAGGGGTTTCAGACTGCTTGCTCCATGTCATAAAAGTGATGAACAGGCTGAATAGTTTGACAGAACAGATGAAAGTGGATTGGGTTATTACAGATTTCTATGACAGAACTGGGGGGGGGCATAGGTATGAGTGAGTTTGTGTGCGTCCGCTGCCTGATTTTGTGTGTGTGGTAGGCAGAAGATGGTAATTGTGTGTTTGTGTAATGATTGTTGGCTGTGTCCTGCTGCTCTCCACAGTTTCAGTGACTCATCTCTCAGCTGCTGCTCTAGTCATGTTTCTGTGTCAGCGATGTTCGGGGACAAATGGCCAGTGTGGCACTATTAAAATATGCCGGCGCGGCCGCGTGCGTGTGAGCGATCCCGTGTCTGTCTTGTGTGTGTCATTTGGCAAGACCCATTGGAGACCAGCCATGGAGAGGATACAGACTACAGAGCAGGAGGAGAGACCCACAGGAAGACAGGATGGGACTCGGGACAAAGAAATGAATGCTGCTTCACTTCCTACGCTTAACTTAATCTATCTATGTGTAAATGACTGTGGATGGATCTGTCTGGGCTCTAACTTTGCATGTGGAAAACTGATTTGTGTGTTAGGCAAGGCTTGAATAGGACTGTGACGGTCATGGAATTTTGGATTACTCTAATTAGCCTGCCAAATGACTGGAGTCACTGTAATAGCTGTTCAAAAGCAAGAAAATCTATATATCCATTTTTTGCAACCCTTCGGTAGTCTTTAACATGATCTTTTATTTACATACACTCAATTAGTATTTGGTACCATTGTCTTTAAATTGTTTAACTTGGGTCAAATGTTTTGGGTAGCCTTCCACGAGCTTCCCACAATAAGTTGGGTGAATTTTGGCCCATTCCTCCTGACAGAGCTGGTGTAACTGAGTCAGGTTTGTAGGCCTCCTTGCTCGCACACACTTTTTCAGTTCTGCCCACACATTTTCTATAGGATTGAGGTCGGGGCTTTGTAATGGCCACTCCAATACCTTGACTTTGTTGTCCTTAAGCTATTTTGCCACAACTTTGGAAGTATGCTTGGGGTCATTGTCCATTTGGAAAACCCATTTAAGACCAAGCTTTAACTTCCTGACTGATGTCTGGATGTTGCTTCAATATAGCCACATAATATTATTTTCTCATGTTGCCATCTATTTTGTGAAGTGCACCAGTCCCTCCTGCTGCAAAGCACCCCCACAGCATGATGCTGCCACCCCCGTGCTTCACGGTTGTGATGGTGTTCTTCGGCTTGCAAGCTTCCCCCTTTTTCCTCCAAACATAACAAAGGTCATTATGGCCAAACTGTTCTATTTTTGTTTAATCAGTGCAGAGGACAAAAAGTACAATCTTTGTCCCCATGTGCAGTTTCAAACCGTAGTCTGGCTTTTTTATTGCGGTTTTGGAGCAGTGGCTTCTTACTTGCTGAGCGGCCTTTCAGGTTATGTGGATATAGATACTTTTTTACCTGTTTTCCTCCAGCATCTTCACAAGGCCCTTTGCCATTCTGGGATTGATTTGCACTTTTCGCACAAAAGTATGTTCATCTGTAGGATGAACCAGACTTTGTGGAGGTCTACATGTCTTTTCTGAGGTCTTGGCTGATTTCTTTTGATATTCCCATGATGTCAAACAGGCACTGAGTTTGAAGGTCTTGAAATCAGAAGCGTGTAAAGCCATGACATCATTTTTGGGAGTCTTCCAAACTGTTTGAAGGAACAGTCAATTTATTGTATGTAAACTTCTGACCCACTGGAATTGTGATACAGTGAATTATAAGTGAAATAATCTGTAAACAATTGCTGGAAAAATTACTTGTCATGCACAAAGTAGATGTCCTAACCATCTTGCCATAACTGTAGTTTGTTAACAAGAAATTTGTGGAATGGTTGAAAAACAAGTTTTAATGACTCCAACATAAGTGTATGTAAACTTCCGACTTCAACCATACATGCAATAATCTCCGGTGCCTTCAGAAAGTGTTCAGACCCCTTGACCTTTTTCCAAATTTTGTTACGTTACAGCCTTATTCTAAAAATTCCTAAGCAATCTACTCACAGTACCCCATAATGACATAGTGAAAACAGGTTTAACAGGTTTCATTCGCTTAGGTCACTTGTTTTGCCCATTCTAACATTCATTCCAACACTAACTGCATAACTCTGTGCTTTATATAGCAAGCCATGTCCTCGTGACTCACTGTCTGTAGGCGCGATCCATTTTTGTGACTGGCGTAGTGTACCTAAAAAAAACTGGCCTGTCTGTGAGTGTATATATTTTTCCCGGCTATGACGTTTACAAAAATGTAATCCACATGTCACAGTTTTGCTTCCGTCCCTCATCTCCCCAACCTGGGCTCGAACCAGGGACCCTTTGCACACATCAACAACTGACACCCTCGACGCATCATTACCTATCGCTCCACAAAAGCCAAAAGCTTGCAGAGCAAGGGAAACCACTACTTCAAGGTCTCAGAGCGAGTGACGTCATCGATTTGAAACACTTTTAGTGCGCACCCGCTAACTAGCTAGCCATTTCACACAGGTTACACATGACCGTCGGATAGACGCTTATACCGTAATTGGGCCTAACTTGAAATTAAGGGCGTCCTGTCGTCCCAGGAAATATGAGACACATTTTTTAAATGTTCAAAGCAGACTGGGACAGTTCTGGGACGGTGGATCTTAAGTTAATACAGTGCATTTGGAAAGTATTCAAACCCCTTGCATTTTCCCACATTTTACGTTACAGGCTTATTCTAAAATGGAATAAATCGGTTCCCCCTCAAACTACACAAACTACCCCATTTTGACAAAGCAAAAGCAGGGTTTTAGAAATTTTTGCAAAAATCTTAAATTACATTTACATAAGTATTCAGACCCTCGACTCAGTACTTTGTTGAAGGACCTTTGGCAGCGATTACAGCTTTGAGGCTATGATGCTACAAGCTTGGCACACCTGTATTTGGGAAGTTTCTCCCATTCTTCGCGGAAGATCCTCAAGTTCTGTCAGGTTGGATGGGGAGCGTCGCTGCAAAGCAAGTAAAAAAAAACTTCCTAGGGCTAGGCTTCCCGTCACCCGTCGACAATTTCCAGGGAAATTGGAGGGTGCGCAATTCAAACAAATAATCGTAAAAATGATGTATATTAAAATATTAAACATCTAGGTACATACAAGTTTCTTATATCGGTTAAAAGCTTAAATTCTTGTTAATCTAACTGCATTGTCCGATTTACAATAGGCTTTACAGCGAAAGCATGCCATGTGATTGTTTGATGATGGCGCCCCAGATCAACACATTTTTCAAACAGCACAGGCTATATAAAATCACACATAGAGATTTAAATAATCACTTACTTTTTGAAAATCTTCCTCTGATTTGCAATCCAAAGGGTCTCAGGTACAACATGCATGGTCCTTTTGTTAGATAAAATCCTTCTTTATAATCCCAAGAGGTTGGTTGTCGCCATCGATTTTGAGTTCAACATGCAGACAAAGGAATACAAAAAGATACCGCTAAACTTTGTTAAAACAAGTCAAACTACGTTTTTATTCCATCCTCAGGTACCCTAAAATGTAATTAAACTATAATATTTAATACGGAAAGAAGTATTTTCAATAGAAAAGTAAAATTAGCAAGTTCGCATCCTCTTCGTTGCGCATCGACAGACTGATTTCCAACTGTGACTCCCAGTACCAAAACTCCACTCTTCCTCGGTTGGAAGAAACCAGCCTGAAACTTTTAAGACTGTTGACATCTAGTGGAAGCCATAGGAATTGCAATCTGTGAGCTGAAGTTGCATAGGGACCATAGCTTTCCATTGAAAGCGCATGGGATCTCAAAAAGAAATAATTTCTGGTTGGATTTTCTCCTACCATATCAATTGTTATAGTCTCAAACATAATTTTAACATTTCTATAAACTTCAGTGTTTTCTATACAATGGTACCAATTATATGCATATCCTGGCATCTGGGCCTGAGTAACAGGCAGTTTACTTTGGGCACGTCAGTCAGGCGGGAATTCTGAAACTTGTTAGGGCTTGGGTCCTTGTTAAGGTCTAGATGTGACACTTGGCATTCAGGCCAAAGAGTTCAATCTTGGTTTCATCAGTCCAAAGAATCTTGTTTCTCATGGTCTGAGAGTCTAGGTGCCTTTTGGGAAACTCCAAGCGGGCTGTCGTGCCTTTTACTTAGGAGTGGTTTCTGTCTTGTCACTACCATAAAGGCTTGATTTGTGGAGTGCTGCAGAATTGGTTGTCCTTCTGGAAGGTTCTCCCATCTCCACAGAGGAACTCTGGTTTTTGTTCTGACGTGCACTGTCAACTGTGGTACCTTTTATATAGACAGGTGTGTGCCTTTTCAAATCATGTCCAATCAATTGAATTTACCACAGATGGACTCCAAGTTGAAGAAACATTTGAAGGCTGATGAATGGAAACAGGATGCACCTTAGCTCAATTTCGAGTCTCATAGCTAAGGGTCTGAATACTTGTGTAAATTAGGTATTTCTTTATAAATAGCTGTTCACTTTGTTATTATGGGCTATTGTGTGTAGATTGACGAGGAAAACGTTTAATTTAATCCACTTTAGAATAAGGTCTGTAAATGTAACAAAATGCATTAAATGGGAAGGGGTCTGAATACTTTCCGAATGCACTGTATAATCATGGTTTTATCTGACAATGTTAAAATCACAACGGGGCTGATGGAACAGATCAGAACTTTAAACTTAATCTTAATAAACTATTATTTCTTCTCATTAAACTCACAGCAATGCACGCACAAATGTTCCACAATGAAAGTAGTGGGAATGCACTTTTCTAATGGGCACCTGATTTGAAAACCAAGAACAGTAGAGAAATGCTGCTTTCAATGGCACACAAGGAAGTGTTTATAAAATAATTCAATGTTTCTATGGTCAGATTTTGTCTAAGCTAATTTGAAGCAAGGTAAAACCTGCCTCATAATATGAAGTAAAACATAAATAGTTGGATATTTGGTTACTCAGATTGGTGACGTGTGATGCACAACAACCATTGGCCATTTGATCTGAATGAATACGTGGACATGATCAAGCCTTCACACAATGTTATTGTTTGCCGCAGGCAATGTGCTTATATCACCTTTGTAGTGTAGGCTAATTATTTACGTACATTTATGCAAGTTAATGTGAGTCATGCATTCGAAGGATGATGGCTAAAACTATCGTTGTCCCGTTTGGCCTTTCCCATCCCATTCAGACTGAAGAGCTGATACACAGAAGCTGTAGAAAGGCCAAAGTCCTCCACCGTTCACCACAACTCTCCAAGTCTCAACGCCTCTCGTTTCCAAGCCTCTTTCTCTGCTGCCCCCTCTCCTCCCACTCTCCTCTACCTGGCCATCAGCCTCTCCATTCCTCTCGGCACCCTCAGTCCTCAGCCCTCGCTTCAACTCTGTCTGCCTGGAAATGGCATGAACATGTAGCTACTTTATGCATAGAGTTGCCTGTTAGCATTTGCCTAGAGATAGTACAAACAATTTGGTAGTCTCGCAACTTTTCAACACCCTCCACTGTTCTTAATGTCAAACGATGTCTGTCTGGCCCACTCTACCCATTCACTCTGTCTGCTAAGCTGGTCTGCAACTACGAATTGAGTTGTGTTCCATCTTTTAAGCCTCCAATTCTCAGCCTCCCAATGTGCCAGTCCCACATTGTAGCTCATCTCGGCTGTGTGTTCACTATACACCGTATGGAGGCATGCATCGTGAGTGTCTGTATTGGGCATTAGTAATACATGGGATTTCTGTGTGATCTAAAAATGTGGATTCATTTATTGTGTGGCACGGTTTATTATTGAGTGTTTGTGCATTAGACTACATGTTGTCTGGAAAGCTGTTGTCATGTTTATTGGAATTACCACCCCTGCAACACTAATGAGGGTTTTTACCGTCATGCCATCTGATACTAGATGGGGTCTCGTTTTGGGTTTGAGGGGATTTTGCTTTACTGGAATCATGACATTTCCATAATCAATTTTCTCTGAAACAGTTGTTTGGGTTCCCATATGCATGTTTTACTGGGCTCTTGGTTCTAATTTTCACGTGTCCATCTTCTCTTCCCATCTGTGTGTTCACTGTTGTGTCAAAACATGTCGTGTCTGTTAGTTGTACTTGTGTGTAAGCTCTTGACCCACGAGTGAGTAACGTGTCAGGGCTTGTAGGCCTCTGACCCACTACAACCAAGTGGATTAACTTTCCCTGACTACTTCTGTATTATGTCCTATACTGAACTGTGAGCAGAACATGCCTGTCCTGAGCTGTTCTGGCCCTGTGAGAGCAAAATTGCAAGATTATGTAATAATGCTGTAATTGCATCAAATGGTGGTTTTATGCAACAGAATAAGAGGTTGTTGGAATGCTCATCTGTGTGTGTTCTACTGAGCATGGGCCTCTGGAATATGTACGATGTCTTTGGCTGATACTGCATTCCAGAGCAGGAGTTACTGTTTTTATTCTTTAAATAAGGTACCAGGGAGAGACCTCTGTGGTCTACACAACTGTTGTGAAATTATAAATATCTTTCATACAAATCTTAACCTTGTGACCCATTCCATATATCTGTTTGTCACGTAGACTGGAGGAGGATGGACTTTGCTATAAAATGCTGTGGCTCAAACCAGCTGGTTGAGTTCTCAGTGATCACCTCCAGGGGTGGTTACTGACCAGCTCCATTACTGCACTAATTAAATAATAAAGTTTGATTGTTTTGAAGAAATTGTAAAGTCTATTTGATTACAATAATTCCACCACAGCCCTCACTACACTTAGGCTAAGTCTGTGTACACTGCTTCCAAACCAGCCTCTTAAAATGCAAGCATTAGTTTGTATTGGTTAAAGCGCTAGAAATAGGATTGTTAAGAATTTTTGCATGTTATTTTTCAGACAATGTCCACAATATATTTCCTGGAATAGTGGAATGATAGTATTTCACAGTATCAGTTGCCTGAAAAAGTTGGGATTGTGATATTTCCTAATAATTTTTCCCGACCGGAACGGCGTCTTATGTCATAATGGGAAAGCTGTTTTGACTTTGGCTGTGTTTATCTAGTGTAAATCAGGTCTAGTGGCTAATGTAGAAATCAATCTGTCTTTTCCTGGTTGCAAAATTGGTTGCAAAATTTCTACACTGTTCGCTCAGTTTCAGTTTGTGAGAAAACAAGGACTGAATAGTGTAGGGCATCATTGACCATCTAAATCACCGTGAAATCCTTTCAATAACAAATATTTTTTTTTACAGCAGTTTGAAGCTGGTGGACCAAAACCGAAAGTAAAAGGCACAAGTCTCCGCCATGTTACAGGGAAATGGGATGCAGGACAGCCTAGTGCTGTTGCAATTCACCTAGCTTCCCTAGGGAGAAATGCTAGGTGTAGCACCTTTTTTAATAGATTCTAAGAATTTGAATACGTCAAATTTATCCTTAATCTGTACTTAGATACCACTCTTACCTGACATTGCCGTTAATATTGTGTGACATTCAACTCAAGGTCCTCATCTCAAGTCGTGTTCAGAAACAAATGGCGTGCTTTTAAAAAACCCTCAAAAAACAAACAAATGGCGTGCTTTTAAAAAACCCACAAAAAACTAACAAATGGCGTGCTTTTAAAAAACCCACAAAAAACTAACAAATGGCGTGCTTCTCAACTCAGTTGAAAGCTTTGCAGAATATTTCCATAGTCACGATTCCTTCGACACCGATGCCATCATGACTCGCACAACATTTCACAGCATTGGTTATAAAATGTTATCGAACACGTCTGCACAAACATGCAATGCCTTTCTGCAGAAGGCCTTTACATTTTCCCCATACACTATTCTACAGCATGAGTCAAACTCACTTTGACGTCCCCTCAGCCTATTCACTGTCTGAAGATTACAAAAGCCCTTGTCGTCTTTACTCAGAAAACCAATGTTTATTTACACAAAGAATAGTTTAACCCTACAGAAATGAGTTTATCCGCCTTCGGATTCCACTCTCCTCTCTCTATTGACAACACTTTTTGACAGCTCCTCATTGGATGTCCTTGAGGTGGTGGCTGCGACGGGCGCCGCAATCTGAGTGAGCATCTGGGCTTATCCACATGTCACTGGCGCCCGGAGCCCATGGTAAACACAGCAACGTGTGTGCGCACAGTCATGACTCACTCTAATTACGAAATGGAGCTGTTTGAATAGCTACACACACATTCTGCAGTTGTTCCAATAGCTGTAAGTCTTCCGCCGATGTCTGTGTTTCCGGGAGCGCTAGTCGCTACATTGTTTGTATTGCTAAGGATCATGGCGCTAACAGACGCTGAAGTCCTTCTACTGATCCATTGACGAGCAAGAAAAATAAACACAAACCTAAAGCAATTACTTCATCCTCTGAGGGACATTGTTATTGATGCTTTAGTCAAGCTACTGCTGAATGACGAGGCCTCTTGTTATTTGTTTTTACATTGTACTAAGCAACCTTCAATATCACACGTTACACCAGTCTGTAACATCATGATGCCCATTCAGTAGTCAAGAAGGATCAAGTCAAATGTAAGGATGGTTTGAAGGGCTATTGAATACTTTTCCCCCACCTTTTATTTAACCAGGTAGGCCAGTTGAGAACAAGTTCTCATTTTACCACAGTGACCTGGCCAAGACGAAGCAAAGCAGTTACACATAAAACAAGTTACACATAAAAAAAACTATGTACAATGCGTGCAAATGTAGAGTAGGGAGGTAAAGGCAATAAATAGGCCATAGAGGCAAAATAATTACTATTTAGCATTAACACTGGAGTGATAGATGTGCAGATGATGTGCAAGTAGATACTGGGATGCAAAAGAGCAACAGGATAAATAACAATATGGGGATGAGGTAGTTGGGTGTGCTATTTACAGATGGGCTGTGTTCAGGTTCAGTGATCGGCATGCTGCTCTGACAGCTGATGCTTAAAGTTAGAGAGGGAGATGTCACCAGCTTCAGCGATTTTTGCAATTTGTTCCAGTCATTGGCAGCAGAGTACTGGAAGGAAAGTCGGCTAAAGGAGGAGTTGGCTTTGGGGATGACTAGTTAAATACACCTGTTGGAGTGCTACGGGTGTGTGTTGCTATGGTGACCAGTGAGCTGACACAAGGCGGGGCTTTACCTAGGAAAGACTTATAGATGGCCTGGAGCCAGTGGGTTTGGCGACAAATGTAGCGAGGGCCAGCCAACGAGAGCATACAGGTCACAGTGGTGGGTAGTATATGGGGTTTTGGTTAGAGGATGGCACTATGATGGGCTACATCCAGTTTGCTGAGTAGAGTGTTGGCTATTTTGTAAATGACATCGCCGAAGTCAAGGATCGGTAGGATAGTCAGTTTTACGAGGGTATGTTTGGCAGCATGAGTGAAGGATGCTTTGTTGCGAA
Source organism: Oncorhynchus gorbuscha (assembly GCF_021184085.1). NCBI lineage: Eukaryota > Metazoa > Chordata > Actinopteri > Salmoniformes > Salmonidae > Oncorhynchus > Oncorhynchus gorbuscha. The sequence continues at coordinate 14,904,604 of NC_060190.1, read as the reverse complement.
ATAGGAAGCAGATTCTAGATTTAATTGAGGTGCACAACTAAGATGCTTTACAGTCATGCTACAGTACTGCTGAATGACCAGGCTTCTGTTTACATTGTACAAAGCAATCTTCTCTATCCATTTTCCAGTCAGGTTTCATCATAAGATGTAGGCTCTCACAATGCCCGAAGAGTTTGTCTAGACTGGTCTGATGGTTTTTCTGTTGCGCCCAGAACAGATCAGTCGAGGCCTCTTGATTAGCTATCTGTAAAGTTGCATGTGTATCGTAACACAAAGGGTTACGTGTGAGCCAAGCTGTTTTACCGTTTGGTTAAATTTTTAATTTTACCTTTATTTAACCAGGTAAGCTAGTTGAGAACATGTTCTCATTTGCAACTGCGACCGTGCCAAGATAAAGCATAGCAATTCGACAGATACAACAACACAGAGTTACACATGGACTGAACAAAAACATAGTCAATAATACAGTAGAAAAAAAGAAAAAGTCTATATACAGTGAGTGCAAATTAGGTCAAATAAGGGAATTAAGGCAATAAATAGGCTATGGTGGCGATGTAATTACAATATGGCAATTAAACACAGGAATGGTAGATGTGCAAGTAAACATACTGTGTTGCAAGAGGAGCAAAAATACATACACTATGCGGATGAGGTAGGTAGATGGGCTATGAACAGGTGCAGTGATCTATGAGCTGTTCTGCTGGTTCTTAAAGCTAGTGATGGAGATGGGAATCTCCAGCTTCAGTGATTTTTGCAGTTTGTTCCAGTCAGTGGCAGCGGAGAACTGTAAGGAAAGGCGACCAAAGGAGGAATTTGCTTTGGGGGTGACCAGTGAGATATTCCTGCTGGAGCGCGTGTTACGAGTGGGTGCTGCTATGGTGTCCAGTGAGCTGAGATAAGGGGGGACTTTACCAAGCAGAGACTTGTAGATAACTTGTAGCCAGTGGGTTTGGCGACAAGTATAAAGCGAGAGCCAGCCAATGAGATTTTATAGGTCGCAGTGGTGAGTAGTGTATGGGGCTTTGGTGGCAAAACGGATGGCACTGTGTTAGACTACATCCAGTTTGCTGAGTAGAGTGTTGAGGGCTATTTTATAGATGACATCGCCGAAGTCAAGGATTGGTAGGAGGGTCAGTTTTACGGGGGTATGTTTGGCAGCAGGAGTGAAGGAAGCTTTGTTGCGAAATAGGAAGCCGATTCTACATTTCATTTTGGGTTGGAGAAGCTTAATGTGAGTCTGGAAGGAGAGTTTACAGTCTAGCCAGACACCTAGGTATTTGTAGTTATCCACGTAGTTTGTGTTGCCGTTGATTACTCGAGGCATGTATTCTACCCTCCAGATGTTGCAGTCTTTGTTACTGTACAAGAATGCACAACCTTGGTCTTGGATCAGTGCACTTGTTCTTTGTTCGATTTTCTGATAATGTAGAGAATCAGTCTATTCCCTTGTCTTTTGTCAAGGAACAGAGCTTCTAGAATGCCTCGTTTTTCAGACGAGCTCCCAGTGCATATTAAGTGTCATATTCCAATTATCCTGTGACCGAATCCTAAATATCCATCTACATTCTCCTGCTCTGGGATGTCAAAGTGAAGAGCACGAGGCATACGCATAGCTTGGTATACCTCTGCACGACTACTCAATCAGCAGTCTTCATCAGACACATGCACTTGGTCATTTGTGCGCACACACTCCTACTTCACACACGTTTTCCGTCCACACATCTGTCACTCAACCAGCTCCTTCTTCCAGTTGGTGCTTTGATTGCTTTTGAAACTGGGGACCTTGGCTTAGCGACTTTGGGGACTTCCGTGCTAAGGGATCCCTAGTGTTTGTGTGTGTCCATCGCCTAGCAAATGGTCCCATGTCTCCTGTCTGAAGGTTGGGCGTGTGGATGTCTGAATAAGCCACTTTCTCACAGGGCTTGTAGTAACAGTTCCACTTGGCTGCCTTTTACTTCTGTGCTCTTTATTCCAAAGTGCCGGAAAGACACTGGTTTTATGTATTGACAATTCAGTTACAGCTCATTGCCATAAGATGACATTGTAACTGACAGTTTGACAGATTTCTGTGAAATGAATGTTGAATAGTGCAAAAAGCTACCCTCTTGTATAGGATTTCTAAGCTGTCGAAATAGCCTTTGCTTCATTTATCCGACGTCTTATCCAGAGCCACTGACGGCAGCAATTAGGTTGAATGTAAGTGCCATTCTCAAGGGTACATCGACATACTTTTTACCTAGTTGCCTCAGGGATTTGAACCAGCAACCTGCTTCTGGCCCCGTGTTTTTCAACGTTAAGCTACCTGCCACCCAGTCTTGTCCTTGCCATTCTCTTTGCCACTGACAAGTGTATTGCGTCATTGAGATCTGTGGGCATTTTTCAATATGCATTACTACCGTGCTCCACACAATCATGCTCCCAGTGCATTCCCCCGAGGATGTTCTCTTGAGTACGTTCTTGTGAGGATGAGCGTGTGGAGTACACACACTATTTGAGAAGCACTTGCACTTCCCCTGCTGTGAAACCTCACGCTACACCTCCCAATTCACTGAACCTTCTTCCTGCCAGGACAATGGCAACAATGGAGACGAAACAAGATATACACACAGAACACGTTTTGCTTCGTAACTATCAGCTAGATACAGCATATATGAATTGTAATAACGTAGCTAACCAGACAATGACCTAAAACTACTGGTACTGCAATGCCAATTCTTTGTGGGTATCTAGCTAGCTATAAACAGTAGCTAGCCAGTTAACACGACTTAATATGGGCTTGTGATCTACGCGCACTACAGTGGGTATTGTAGGTAGGTAAACATGCCAAAATGAACACGGCATGCATTAAAGTATCAAGTTAAAATATGGTAGTCGGGCAACATTTGAGATGTGAATAGGTAACATTTAATTCCAAAATGTGTATTTTCACTCGCTACAGTGAAGATAATGGCCACCATTGATAGAAATAAAATAAAATGGCCGTTCTTATATTCCTGTGCATTCGGGTACGCATAAGAGAAGTTCCCTCCGTGTTCCGTTTCGCAAACTTTTAATTGGACTCACGCCAACCCTCCTGTGCTCCAAATTGGATTTTGAGAAACACCCGGTGTGTTTGTTTGATTCAAATGTGCGTTTTAAAACACCCTGTATTTGATCACACTGTTAAGACTGATCCTATTGTAATGTAGGGATGTGAGTGTCTGGCCTTGGCCTTGTTAGAGCTGATCTAAGGAGGTTCAGGTCTTGGGCCTGCCTGCCCTCAAAGCTGCTTACTTAGCTACAGCATCCTTCCTTCTGCAGCAGCATGCCCCTTGGGTGCAGCGTGACTCTCCTTCTCACAGTCTATTATGCGGAGCTGTGTGTCCATCCGTGCCTCCGTGTGTGTTTCACAATGAGGTTGCAATGTATCCCATTCTTCACACACTCCTCAGACTAACAGTTGATGTGCATCGATAAGAGACAAAAGAGACTAGAAACCCGCACCACAGGTCTCAGAATTGGTAGATTATCTTCAGATTCTGAGGACTGTGTCAGGCTTTTGCGCTCTATTTTACTCACACTTTTCACTGCCTTCCATGCAGTGTGCCTGTGACACAATTAGTAGTTGAGAGAGAGCCACACGGGATTATCTGCTTTTCACTGCTACAGTGAAATGTGACTGCGGCCTTATAGCTGATCATTAGAGCCTCTTCTTTCTCATTCCATCTTCGGTCTCCTCTCGGAAGCTTCACGCAGAGCAGGGCTTTAATTAAAACGTGAAGCCAGATTCCATCTGAGCCCTCCAGTGAACCCCACGGTGGGGTCGTAATAAAAGTACTAGAGGGAGTGTCTGTCCTGTGAAAGGGCTGAGAGAGCCCTCGTTGACGTTTGACGTGGCAGGTGTGATTTACGCACAAACCACTGAGGATTCACTCTTTGTTCATGACTCTCACATAATCTCACACATCAGCACGCTGTTGTACTGCTTAGGATTCAGCCTGTCTCCTCAAACTGTTATATTTCTGTCCTCTGGTCAGACGGGGAATTGTTTTGTTCCCTCTCACTGAAAGCTTCGGTGGCCGTCGTACACAGGGCAATATGTGGGAGCGTGGCGGAGGTGTGTGTGTGTGTGTGTGGCTGACCATAATCCCGTCACTGAAGGCTTCGGTGGCCACATATGTAAGAGGAGAGGTGTGTGTGTCTGTGTGCTTGCTGAGGTGGGCTCAGGACACTGACTGGGGTGTAGCAGGGCTGGCACTGTGAATCAATAGGCAGGACAGAGCAAGGGGCAGCTGGGTGGGGAGGAGGAGGAGAAGTACACCATTTCTGTACTGGCTGACTGGACATCACTTTGTATGAGCTGAGCTTCCAAATAGCTTTTGGTTGTTTGTGGTATTGCACTCGATAATTTGCGACCTTTCCTTGGACTCCCAAGTTTGTCATATTAATTAACCTGTTGCGACGAGCCATCCCGGATCCGGGATCGTGAATACAGCATTTGTCTAACACTATTGATAGCTAGCGTAGCATTTAGCATAGCATTTAGCATAGCATTTAGCGTAGCATTTAGCGTAGCATTTAGCGTAAGCATTTAGCGTAAGCATTTAGCGTAAACATTTAGCGTAAGCATTTAGCGTAAGCATTCAGCAGGCAACATTTTCACAAAACCATTCAAATAAAATAATTTACCTTTGAAGAACAGATATTTTCAATGAGGAGATTCTCAGTTAGATAGCAAATGTTCAGTTTAATTTAAAAAAAAATTTGTTTAGGACAAATCGCTCCGTTTTCTGCGTCACGTTTAGCTACGAAAGAAACCTGTATCCAGGACTGTGTAAATCTATCCGCAAGCTCATTAGCATAACGCAACGTTAACATTTATGAAAATCGCAAATTCAATGAAATAAATCTATTTGCTCTCAAGCTTAGCCTTTTGTTAACAACACTGTCATCTCAGATTTTCAAAAATATGCTTTTCAACCATTGCAAAACAAGCATTTGTGTAACACTATTGATAGCCTAGCATAGTATTATGCCTGACATTCAGCAAGCAACATTTTCACAAAAACCAGAAACATTCAAATAAAATAATTTACCTTTGAAGAACTTCAGATGTTTTCAATGAGGAGACTCTCAGTTAGATTGCAAATGTTCAGTTTTTACAAAAAGATTATTTGTGTTGACAAATCGCTCCGTTTTCTCCATCACGTTTGGGTAAGAAAAAAAACGAAAATTAAGTCATTACAACGCAAACTTTTTTCCAAATTAACTCCATAATATCGACAAACATGGCAAACCGATGTTTAAAATCAATCCTCAAGGTGTTTTTCACATCTATCGACGAAAAATCCATCGTGGCAGTTGACTTTCTCTTCTGAAGAAATGGAACGCACATGGACCTAGAGATTACGCAACAATTTCGACACAGGACACCGGGCGGACCCCTGGTAAATGTAGTCTCTTATGGTCAATCTTCCAATGATATGCCTACAAATACGTCACAATGCTGCAGACATCTTGGACGAACGGCAGAGAGCATAAGCTCGTTCACGGCACATTCACAGCCATATAAGGAGACGATAGAAAAACAGAGCTTAAATTCTGCTCATTTCCTGTTTGAGTTTCCTCTTGGTTTCGCCTGTAGCATGAGTTCCGTGGCACTCACAGATAATATCGTTGCAGTTTTGAAAACGTCAGTGTTTTCTTTCCAAAGCTGCCAATTATATGCATAGTTGAGCATCTTTTCGTGACAAAATATTGCGCTTAAAACGGGCACGTTTTTTAAAATCCAATAATGACATAGCGCCCCCATAGGTTGAAGAGGTTAAACTTCATGCATTTTAGGATTAGAGGTCGACCGATTAATCAAGGCCGATTTCAAGTTTTCATAACAATCGGAAATCTGTATTTTTGGGAGCCGATTTCAGATTCAATTTTAAAAAAGTTTAAAAAATATATATTTTATTTAACTAGGCAAGTCAGTTAAGAATACAGTGCCTTGCGAAAGTATTCGCCCCCCTTGAACTTTGCGACCTTTTGCCACATTTCAGGCTTCAAACATAAAGATAGAAAACTATTTTTTTGTGAATAATCAACAAGTGGGACACAATCATGAAGTGGAACGACATTTATTGGATATTTCAAAAAAATTTAACAAATCAAAAACTGAAAAATTGGGCGTGCAAAATTATACAGCCCCTTTACTTTCAGTGCAGCAAACTCTCTCCAGAAGTTAAGTGAGGATCTCTGAATGATCCAATGTTGACCTAAATGACTAATTATGATAAATACAATCCACCTGTGTGTAATCAAGTCTCCGTATAAATGCACCTGCACTGTGATAGTCTCAGAGGTCCGTTAAAAGCGCAGAGAGCATCATGAAGAACAAGGAGCACACCAGGCAGGTCCGAGATACTGTTGTGAAGAACTGACTTGCCTGGTTAAATAAAGGTAAAATAGAAAATATAAACATTCTTATTTTCAATGAAGGCCTAGGAACTGTGGGTTAACTGCCTTGTTCAAGGGCAGAACGAGAGATTTTCACCTTGTCAGCTCGGGGATTCAATCTTGCAACCTTACAGTTAACGAGTCCAACGCTCTAACCATTGCACTCCACGAGTAGCCTGCCTGTTACGCGAATGCAGTAGAAGCCAAGGTAAATTGCTAGCTAGCATTAAACTTATCTTATAAAAAACATTCAATCATAATCACTAGTTATAACTACTAATCCCGTTTAGCGGGCAATATTAACCAGATGATATTGTCATTTTTTCTTGCGTTCATTGCATGCAGAGTCAGGGTATATGCAACAGTTTGGGTTGCCTGGCTCATTGCGAACTAATTTGCCAGAATTTTACGTAATTATGACATAACATTGAATGTTGTGCAATATAACAAGGACAATGTAACCCGTTAGATAAAATACCGAACGGTTCCGTATTTTACTGAAATAATAAACGTTTTGTTTTCGAAATGATAGTTTCCGGATTCGACCATATTAATGACCAAAGGCTCGTATTTCTGTGTTATTATGTTAAGTATGATTTGATAGAGCAGTCTGACCGAGCAGCAGCAGTCCCGTAATCATTCATTCAAACAGCACTTTTGTGCGTTTTGCCAGCAGCTCTTCGCAAAAACAGTGCTGTTTATGACTTCAAGCCTGTCAGCCTAATGGCTGGTGTAACCAATGTGAAATGGCTAGCTAGGTGTGCGCTAATACTGTTTGGAGTAGTTATTCCCCTTGCGCTGCAAGGGCCGTGGCTTTTGTGGAGCCATGGGTAATGATGCTTTGAGTGTGGCTGTTGTCGATGTGTTCCTGGTTCGAGCCCAGGTAAGGGCGAGGAGGGGGACGGAAGCTATACTGTTACACTGGCAATACTATAGTGCCTATAAGAACATCCAATAGTCAAAGGTACATGAAAAACAAATGGTATAGAGAGATATAGTCCTATAAATACTATATTAACTACAACCTAAAATCTCTTACCTTGGAATATTGAAGTCTCATGTTAATATGAACCACCAACTTTCATATGTTCTCATGTTCTGAGCAAGGAACTTAAACGTTAGCTTTTTTACATGGCACACATTTTTACATGGCACATATTACTTTCTTCTCCAACACTTTGTTTTTGCATTATTTAAACCAAATTGAACATGTTTCATTATTTGAGGCTAAAATGATTTTATTGATGTATTATATTAAGTTAAAATAAGTGTTAATTCAGTATTGTTGTAATTGTCATTATTATAAATAAAATAAAAAAATCGTCCAATTTTAATCGGTGTCGGCTTTTTTGGTCCTCCAGTAATAGGTATCGGCGTTGAAAAATCATAATCGGTCGACCTCTACTTAGGACCATCTTCAGTTCACTAACTAGGCCTTGCATTCTAAATGAAGTATTCTCACAATACTCCGTTCTCTGTGAAGTTTCCCTTCAGTTTATCAGCAGAGATTTAAATAGAGAGAAAGGGAATGGAGAGAGGCAGGGAGAAGGGGTGTATGTGTGAAAAAGTAGGGAAGAACGAGAAGAAAGTGGGCAAAATAAAAATGGTTCTGCACACACAGGTTCCGCACGTACAGAGATGTACTCTGGTACCAGCTTCAGATGGTGGTAAGTGTCTTTGTGCAGATTGTAGAAGCATGGGAAGACTGGGTGAAGTTGTGTGTGAACGTGTGGCTGTTCCCATCACCTCTTACCTGGCTGTGCTCACCTTCTTCCCACCAAACTGTGACCGAAACCATTGGGACGAATCCGATTCATTCTGAAGGGGATTGACTAACCATCTGTGTCTCTTGACAGGACAGTTACAATTAAAGCTCTGGTAAGGCAGACTGCCTCTGTACCTCTGTTACGATCTTTTTAAACTACCTTCTCTGCTGGAAAATAAGAAAGGGAAAGAGTGGGGGCAGAAAGAAAGAGGAGAGGTAAATAAAGCCTTGATCACACTTGGGCAGTTTGAAGTGACTCATCCGTCATCTGATATTTTTCCTGTAGTTTGAGCAGCCAAAAAGCACATAGAATCATATTTTCGAATCAATTTTAAACCACCTCTCTAGGTGGTTGTAAATCAGATATAAATCAGATTCCTGGCCATCCACTTGTCTGAATGGACAAATTAGATTTTTTTGCCATCAAGAGTTTTTTATGTATTTATTTGTCTGTTATTTGGAATAATTTGTGTCTTGCTAGCTACTCTGAAAATTTGACAATATGCTAGCTAACCAACTTGTTAATTGGTTATTAAAGCATTGGTTAGTGTGCCTACAAGCTAAACAGTTAGCTTGGTTATTAACTTGTGGCTAGCCAAAAAAGGACCCATTTTGAAAGGTGGATCATCTTTTGACGTGACTGGGAAACTTCCATGGCAGGCACTGTCACCTTAGCTAGCTGCACAACTTCTGAGTGATGGGAAGCACCACCACCAATCAGCCTACACCACTACACAGACACCTGTCATTACTTTCACAACTAGCGGTAGACGTGTCAGTCAGCAAATGACTGCTGTCTGAACACACATGAATGCCATTTGGTCACTTGTAAATTGCTTTTTGGACAAAAGTGATTTGAGCCTGCAGTCTGAACAAAGCAGAAGGGTGAAAGAAAGGACAGATGCAGGGAGACTGAGGAAGAGACGGCGAGGCAGACTGAAGGTGTTGAGCTTGTCTACTCACTGTGTCCCAAATGACAACCTATTCTCTATGAAGTGCACTACTTTTGACCAGAGCCCTATGAGCCCTGGTCAAAAGTAGTCCACTAGAAATGGAACAGGCTCCCATTTGGAACACTACCCCTCTCTCTCTGACGCTAGGTAGCCTAGTAGAGAGGATGCCATTCATCACAGCCACTCTGTGACTAAAGCCAGTCTAATGAAGACCGATAGCTACTGGGGCAGGATAGATGAGTAGGTTATCTCTGTATTAAGCACGCGTATCGTTAGGAAGGCAACCTATGTACAGTCCATGGTATGACAGGGATTCGGACCATTAGGTGGTCGACACTTCTGCTCCGTATGTAGTTGACCCTTTGGCCCTCTTTCTGGATGGTCCAATTGAGCCATCTTCAGCCTTGTTAGTCCATTCCTGATCATGATGAAGTGGTTTTCATTTAAATATACTGAACAAAAATATAAACGGAACATTTAACAATTTACAATTTTACAGTTCATATAAGGAAATGAGTCAATTGAAATGAATTCATTAGGACATTATCTATGGAATTCATACGACTGGGCAGGGACTCAGTGGGGAGCAAGGCCCAGCCAATCAGAATGAGTTTTCCCCACAAAAGGGCTTTATTACAGACAGAAAAACGCCTGTTTCATTAGCTGTCCGGGTGACTGGTCTCAGACGACCCCGCAGGTGAAAATGGTGATGGTCCTGGGTTGATGTGGTCTGCGGTTTTTAGTCCGGTTGTACGTACTGCAAAATTCTCTCTGGTAGAGAAATTGATATTCAATTCTCTGGCAACAGCTAGGGTGGACTTTCCTGCAGTCAGCATGCCAATAGCACGCTCCTTAAAACTGTTATGTGACAAAACTGCATATTTTAGGTGCACCTGTGTAATGATCATGCTGGTTAATCAGCTTCGTGATATGCCACACCTATCAAGTGGATGGATTATCTTGGCAAAGGAGAAATCTGTGCACAAAATTTGAGAGAAATAAGATTTTTGTGCATATGGAAAATTTCAGGGTTCTTTTATTTCAGCTCATGAATGATGGGACCAATGCTTTACATAATTGTTTTTATATTTTCAGTATAGATTTGATCTCTAAGTGTTAGACTGAGTTGGTCCTCCTCCTGGTCCACTTGAGACTACTTTAACCTACTTTAATCTTTTGACATTATATTAATCTGTTAGCCTAGTTAACCCATTCATGCAGTGGTTTGAATTGCATCTCATTTAGTTACATATGAAGTTAAGGTCAAGTGGTTTGCTTTGAACATTGCTTTGCAACAAATACCATTTTGGTTTTTGAAACCCGACCTCTGAAGGTTGAGCCTACCTTTCCATTTCCCGTTACTGGTTTATTTCTTGACCTGTCTCCTCATCGTCTTCTTTAATAGAGTTCATCCCTCCATCCTCTACCACTTAGACTGCATCTTCTTTCCTCTGGAGCCAGCTCCCCCTCTCTCTCACCAGGTCTTCCTGTTTTCTCTCCCCACCCAGTGTCTCTCACCCACTCCTACCTTTTTACTAGCTTTCTGTCTATCCCTTCTCTCCACTCTACATGCATATTTTCCATGTGTGTAGATGAGAAATGAATGATACATACCCTGCCCTGTACTGGCCCTATTTCGGAGGTCTGAGGGCAGCAGGCTGAGCTTAAGGGCCTCTTTTCCAGACACACAATCGCTCTGCCCCAGACTGAATTACTGGGTAAATATTACTGAAGCATGCAGCACTGACACCATGTCCCAGAGAGGGAGAGAGAGCGGGCAGATAGAGCGGGCAGATAGAGCAGAGGAAAAGGTACACACACGAGAGGCGGACACGCTGGTGAGATGTAGACAGAGATGATCCCGTCATGGTGTATTTTCCTGAGGGCCTAAAAACAGAACCACTGTGGCAATGTGTTGTAACTTGTAATGTGATTAGGTCTGCCTGCTCACCGTCCCCATCACATGGCAAGACCTTCTTACACTGCTATTTTAAGCTTCGTCTTTTGCATCTCGTGAAACTTAAGTGTAATAATGCAATCTTTAGTTTCTCTGAATTAGATTTAATGCCTGTGAAGTGAATTCAATCTGATTTGGTGTGTTAAGCCTCTCATACAGAACTTTTGTCCTTGGTGTCAATCTCAAGATATCTGTCCCATGTCTGTCTCAATATCAGCAGGGTAGATACCACTTCTAGGAGATTCAGGCTTTTCCAGGAATGGCAGGAGAATGCTCTCTGCCGTTTACCAATGCCCAAGGGATGCGGGGGTGGACGTGTGTGTTTAGCGCAAGGGAGTAGAACATAGTAATTGACACACACTTGGGTGTACACAGAGCTCACCTGACACACACACTATTCACTAAGCAGTTTCTAGGCATTACAATTAGAGGCATAATTTAAGCCCCCCTGACCCAGTATTTAATATGGATTTGCTGATGGTTATACTACACACCTAGGGGCTGTGTCTTATATTGAGACTGCAAATTGCACTCTTATCACATGCACACCTGCATACACACTCTCACCCACTTCACTAGGTGCAGGAAAAAAAGCTGATGGCATTGTAATGTGCATTCTATTCTGTTGTGGAACCAGCTGGCTGTTTGTCAGATGTTGTCTGCAAATAAGAGAGGGGTGTGTGTGTACAAGTATAACATAGCAGTGATTTGGCCAGAACCCTGTTCTTCAGGTTGAGGTGCCAGCTGTACTGCTGACAACACTCCACAGTGCCTTCATTAGCCGCCCCAGTCAGTAGACGCACAAGCACACACAGACCCATGCGCCAAACGTAACAAACACTGTACACACTCAACTTAGCCAACTCTTCAAACACACTCTAGAGAGGAGAACACTTTAACAACCACTTCCACTCACATACACGAATGTGTGCGCTTCCATTAGGAGGAAATCTTAACCGTGTTCCTGGAAGTGTGGAGGTGTTACATTTGATTTAGCTCATAGCTAGTCACTGATGGGGCTGGGCGATATGGCCACAATATTGTTAATGTTTTTGACGATATTTGAGATTTTTTACTAATGATATGCTTTGAGTAGTGCATGACCCTAGTGTGGGAACTTGTTTTATACTGTTCAATTCAATATCAACCAAAACTTGGAATATGTTGGACACTTTGAATATAGCATTACAGCAAATGAAAAAGCCAGAGGGGTTATTGTGACAGGGTTTGAACCAAAGTGTTGGTCAGTGTTTCTCAGTGGACTCTAATTGGATGTTACATTAAATGTTTTCCCTTGTGTGCCTCCCGGGTGGTGCAGTGGTCTAAGGCACTGCATCACAGTGCTAGCTGTGCCACCAGAGACTCTGCGTTCGAGCCCAGGCTCTGTCGCAGCCGGCTGTGACCGGGAGGCCTATGGGGCGGCGTACAATTGGCCTAGCGTCGTCTGGGTAAGGGAAGGTTTGGCCGGCAGGGATATCCTTGTCTCATCGCACACTAGCACTAGCCAGGCGCAGTGCACGCTGACCAGGCCGCAAGGTGTACGGTGTTTCCTCTGACACATTGGTACGGCTGGCTTCCGGGTTGGATGTGCGCTGTGTTTAGAAAGAGTACGGCTTGGTTGGGTTGTGTTTCGGAGGACGCATGGCTCTCGGATCTTCACCTCTCCTGCGTCCGTGTGTGAGTTGTAGCGATGAGACAAGACAGTAACTACTAACAATTGGATACCATGAAATTGGGGAGAAAGAGGGTAAATGATAAAAAACGACATTACACGCAGAGGAGTGGCTTAACACATTTAACAAACCAAACCTTGAAGTACTGTTTTAGGTAAAGTAAAACCCCAAACGGGCCTGTGCATCAATACCAGTGTATATAGTGAAATATGGTAACCACTGGTTCTCTTCCATTCACTGCACTCACTCACTGACATACACGTACACAGACACACACTAGAACTACTCTTCTGAAAACACACACCTTTCCAGTAAACACTCACTGACATACACGTACACAGACACACACTAGAACTACACTTCTGAAAACACACACCTTTCCAGTAAACACTCACTGACATACACGTACACAGACACACACTAGAACTACACTTCTGAAAACACACACCTTTCCAGTAAACACTCACTGACATACACGTACACAGACACACACTAGAACTACACTTCTGAAAACACACACCTTTCCAGTAAACACTCACTGACATACACGTACACAGACACACACTAGAACTACACTTCTGAAAACACACACCTTTCCAGTAAACACTCACTGGACTATAAAACCCGGAGGGTCTCTTCACCTCATTTGAGGCTTTATTGATCAGTACCTTTATAATAACCCAGTGATCCCCGAGGAGCAGAATGAGACATATTTATTACCTAATCAATGGACCCTAAATCAGATGGAAAGATCTGAAGTAGCCAGGAGACACCTGACCTGGATACCTCTACAGGCTCACATATCACACCCCTTGGGATGTTGAAGACTCATCATTTACCATAACCAGGGGGTGGGTTTCTACCACAAACATCCCCTTTGTGACAACAATAACCTAAGAGGTGCGAGTGCACAACCTACCTAGCTAGCTACCTACCTAGCTAGCTACCTACCTACAAGTGTGCCCGGTTGACCCCTCCATTAGAGGCTATTTCCGAATGGAGGAGGATTAATTAGACACACTCAGATTAGTGTCAGTGTTTGTCCTCATTCCCCATTGTTCGCCCCACATTCTACATTTAACCCTGAAACACAACTCTCTTCTTCCCATAACCACACCCCACTTTTCTCCTCTCTCTTCCTGGTGTATCTGGACAGAATTCCCACTTCAATTCCCCCAACTCACATCGGAAGTCTCCAAGCCCCTGTCAGACGCGGTCTTTAGGAATGGACTCTGGCATTGCTGCCACTCCAACCACTCCTCAAACAATTTCAATTGTAATTCCAGCGGCTGTAGCTGGAAATTGGGATCAGAGATGATTAGAGGAGAACGAGAGAAAAGAGGTGGATTGGGCAGCTGACAGCTGAGCCTGTATGAAGAGAGAGAGCTTTACCTGTGTTCCGAAGCTGTTCACTGGAGCTATGTACCAAAATTCTCAAATGGCTTCCTGGTCCAACTAGCTGTATTTAGACTGGAGCTGGCTATGGTATATTGATGGGTTATTTGTGTCTGAGGTAGAGTTATGTGATGCCAAAGGGCTTAGCTGTAGCGTCATGGTCCTGAGGCGCTAGCTTTATAGCATACAACGGCGAAGGTAGAGATATATGGTAGCGTCTAGTTGTATTTAGCCCAGTGGCCATGGTAGAGTTATGTGATGCTGGCCTTCACGGCAAAACAGCAGATTTATGTGGTGCTAACGGTGCCAGCTGCATAATGTACGCTGCCAACAGAGTTATGTGGTGATTACATGGTGGCCTGTGGCCCCTGTGGCTGACACACACACCTGGTGGACGGAGGTTTCCACAGCTCATTCTGCTGGCCACCCTACTACATCCGCTCCCGATCATCCCAGTCTGTAACAGCACAAGCAGCACGCATTAAGTGGTGTAGTGGTCTAAGGCACTGCATCTCAGTACTCGCTGTGCTACTAGAGATCCTGGTTCGAGTCCAGGCTCTGTCGGATCCTGGACTCAGCGTCGTCCAGCGTCGTCCGGGCTAGGGTAGGGTTTGTCCGGCCGGGATGTCTTTTGTCCCATCGCGCTCTAGTGACTCCTGTGGCGGGATGGGCGCGTACACGCTGAGATGGTCGCCAGGTGTACGGTGTTTCCTCAGACACTGGTTCGGCGGGCTTTGTGTCAAGAAGCAGTGGGGCTTGACTTGTCATGTTTCTGAGGACGCACTGCTCTCTACCTTCACCTCTCCCGAGTCTGTAGGAGAGTTGCAGCGATGAGACAAGACTGTAACAACCAATTGGATACCACGAAATTGGGTAGGAAAAAAGGGAACAAGGAAAGAAAAACCCTTGAATGAGTAGGTGTGTCCACGTTTTTGACTGGTACTGTAGATGGTTGGATGATTTATGAAAGTTAGGCTATTGATTTATAGAGCTAATTAAGTTAGTTTCCTCTCCTCGCTTTTCTTAGACAATTAAGGCAAGGGCTGTTTGCTCATCTAACTCTGCCGCAATATGCTGGTTAACTTTGCTATTATGCACATAGCAACATGGTCTAGGAAAAGGCGTCAATTCAACAGCGCACTGATGTGTTTCTGAACCGCGGACACCGACTGCTATCTAACGCGGGAGAAAACTAATTTGTTATAGTATCATTTGTATTCGTGTTCCACCATTGCTCTTACATAATATATCCATATACAATTTTAGTAGCACATGTCTTAGTGACGGGTGGTGCCATTCCCACAGCCTCCACAATGGATCAGTCTGCTTAGACATGCAATCCCACACCTACCCACACAAACAACAGTCATTTTATTATATCAATTATTTTCAGGTCAACACGCTATACACACTTTGAACTATCTTCCCCCACTACACATTGCAACTGACACAGAAATGGACCCTCACTAATTGCCTGTGTGTTTACTCTAGGGAATTGGGCCTTGTGTCTGAAATGCATTACAGGCAAAGCCCAGTGTTTGCTCACGAGATTGACTTGAGTTCAAAGGGCTGCAGGGTATGTCTGTGGATCCTAGTGGCCTGTTATCGTTCATTTTCATCCTGAGTGGTACACACACACACACACACACACACACACACACACACACACACACACACACACACACACACACACACACACACACACACACACACACACACACACACACACACACACACACACACACACACACACACACACACACACACACACACACACACACACACACACACACACACACACACACACACACACACGACTGAGCAGCTGCAGATTACAGCCCACAGGGCATCTGACAACAAGGATCAACTGTCTGTCCACTTACCCATACTGACCAGGAAGTGATGCGTCATCTGTGTCATCCTAAACCTGTCATTACTCAGTGCTGGCCTTGCGCTGGTTCATGAACAGTTGAATGATAAAAAATAAAAATAAAATCTTCCTACACATTATAGTCTAATACAGGGGTTCCCAAACCTTTTCACTCAGGCTTCCCTCATCCAGTGATCCACGCCTATTTCAATGGGCACAAGCACTGTTCATGACACTGTTCACACCCCTCTTGTTGTTGGAGAGAGAATTCTACAGGTTTAAAGCTTATTTTCTTGCAATTCTATACATGTTGCCATGTCTGTATTAATGTGATATTTGAGTGACTCCAACGGTACAACAACGCACCCACTGCCAGCTGGCCTACTTCAGCAGTACTGTATCATTTTAATCATTTTAGTCAATAAGATTCTTGCTATGTAGCTTAACTTTCTGAACATTCGAGACGTGTAGTCCACTTGTCATTCCAATCTCCTTTGCATTAGCGTAGCCTCTTCTGTAGCCTGTCAACTATGTGTCTGTTTATCCCTGTTCTCTCCTCTCTGCACAGACCATACAAACGCTCCACACCGCGTGGCCGCGGCCACCCTACTCTGGTGGTCCCAGCGCGCACGACCCACGTGGAGTTCCAGGTCTCCGGTAGCCTCTGGAACTGCCAATCTGCGGTCAACAAGGCAGAGTTCATCTCAGCCTATGCCTCCCTCCAGTCCCTCGACTTCTTGGCACTGACGGAAACATGGATCACCACAGACAACACTGCTACTCCTACTGCTCTCTCTTCGTCCGCCCACGTGTTCTCGCACACCCCGAGAGCGTCTGGTCAGCGGGGTGGTGGCACCGGGATCCTCATCTCTCCCAAGTGGTCATTCTCTCTTTCTCCCCTTACCCATCTGTCTATCGCCTCCTTTGAATTCCATGCTGTCACAGTTACTAGCCCTTTCAAGCTTAACATCCTTATCATTTATCGCCCTCCAGGTTCCCTCGGAGAGTTCATCAATGAGCTTGATGCCTTGATAAGCTCCTTTCCTGAGGACGGCTCACCTCTCACAGTTCTGGGCGACTTTAACCTCCCCACGTCTACCTTTGACTCTTTCCTCTCTGCCTCCTTCTTTCCACTCCTCTCCTTTTTGACCTCACCCTCTCACCTTCCCCCTACTCACAAGGCAGGCAATACGCAGACCTCATCTTTACTAGATGCTGTTCTTCCACTAACCTCACTGCAACTCCCCTCCAAGTCTCCGACCACTGCCTTGTATCCTTTTCCCTCTCGCTCTCATCCAACACCTCCCACACTGCCCCTACTCGGATGGTATCGCGCCGTCCCAACCTTCGCTCTCTCTCCCCCGCTACTCTCTCCTCTTCCATCCTATCATCTCTTCCCTCCGCTCAAACCTTCTCCCACCTATCTCCTGATTCTGCCTCCTCAACCCTCCTCTCCTCCTCTCTGCATCCCTTGACTCTCTATGTCCCCTATCCTCCAGGCCGGCTCGGTCCTCCCCTCCCGCTCCGTGGCTCGATGACTCATTGCGAGCTCACAGAACAGGGCTCCGGGCAGCCGAGCGGAAATGGAGGAAAACTCGCCTCCCTGCGGACCTGGCATCCTTTCACTCCCTCCTCTCTACATTTTCCTCCTCTGTCTCTGCTGCTAAAGCCACTTTCTACCACGCTAAATTCCAAGCATCTGCCTCTAACCCTAGGAAGCTCTTTGCCACCTTCTCCTCCCTTCTGAATCCTCCGCCCCCCCCCCCCCTCCTCTCTGCAGATGACTTCGTCAACCATTTTGAAAAGAAGGTCGACGACATCCGATCCTCGTTTGCTAAGTCAAACGACACCGCTGGTTCTGCTCACACTGCCCTACCCTGTGCTCTGACCTCTTTCTCCCCTCTCTCTCCAGATGAAATCTCGCGTCTTGTGACGGCCGGCCGCCCAACAACCTGCCCGCTTGACCCTATCCCCTCCTCTCTTCTCCAGACCATTTCCGGAGACCTTCTCCCTTACCTCACCTCGCTCATCAACTCATCCCTGACCGTTGGCTACGTCCCTTCCGTCTTCAAGAGAGCGAGAGTTGCACCCCTTCTGAAAAAACCTACACTCGATCCCTCCGATGTCAACAATTACAGACCAGTATCCCTTCTTTCTTTTCTCTCCAAAACTCTTGAACGTGCCGTCCTTGGCCAGCTCTCCCGCTATCTCTCTCTGAATGACCTTCTTGATCCAAATCAGTCAGGTTTCAAGACTAGTCATTCAACTGAGACTGCTCTCCTCTGTATCACGGAGGCGCTCCGCACTGCTAAAGCTAACTCTCTCTCCTCTGCTCTCATCCTTCTAGATCTATCGGCTGCCTTCGATACTGTGAACCATCAGATCCTCCTCTCCACCCTCTCCGAGTTGGGCATCTCCGGCGCGGCCCACGCTTGGATTGCGTCCTACCTGACAGGTCGCTCCTACCAGGTGGCGTGGCGAGAATCTGTCTCCTCACCACGCGCTCTCACCACTGGTGTCCCCCAGGGCTCTGTTCTTGGCCCTCTCCTATTCTCGCTATACACCAAGTCACTTGGCTCTGTCATAACCTCACATGGTCTCTCTTATCATTGCTATGCAGACGACACACAATTAATCTTCTCCTTTCCCCCTTCTGATGACCAGGTGGCGAATCGCATCTCTGCATGTCTGGCAGACATATCAGTGTGGATGACGGATCACCACCTCAAGCTGAACCTCGGCAAGACGGAGCTGCTCTTCCTCCCGGGGAAGGACTGCCCGTTCCATGATCTCGCCATCACGGTCGACAACTCCATTGTGTCCTCCTCCCAGAGCGCCAAGAACCTTGGCGTGATCCTGGACAACACCCTGTCGTTCTCTACTAACATCAAGGCGGTGGCCCGTTCCTGTAGGTTCATGCTCTACAACATCCGCAGAGTACGACCCTGCCTCACACAGGAAGCGGCGCAGGTCCTAATCCAGGCACTTGTCATCTCCCGTCTGGATTACTGCAACTCGCTGTTGGCTGGGCTCCCTGCCTGTGCCATTAAACCCCTTCAACTCATCCAGAACGCCGCAGCCCGTCTGGTGTTCAACCTTCCCAAGTTCTCTCACGTCACCCCGCTCCTCCGTTCTCTCCACTGGCTTCCAGTTGAAGCTCGCATCCGCTACAAGACCATGGTGCTTGCCTACGGAGCTGTGAGGGGAACGGCACCTCAGTACCTCCAGGCTCTGATCAGGCCCTACACCCAAACAAGGGCACTGCGTTCATCCACCTCTGGCCTGCTCGCCTCCCTACCACTGAGGAAGTACAGCTCCCGCTCAGCCCAGTCAAAACTGTTCGCTGCCCTGGCCCCCCCAATGGTGGAACAAACTCCCTCACGACGCCAGGACAGCGGAGTCAATCACCACCTTCCGGAGACACCTGAAACCCCACCTCTTTAAGGAATACCTAGGATAGGTTAAGTAATCCCTCTCACCCCACCCCCCCTAAGTTTTAGATGCACTATTGTTAAGTGACTGTCCCACTGGATGTCATAAGGTGAATGCACCAATTTGTAAGTCGCTCTGGATAAGAGCGTCTGCTAAATGACTTAAATGTAATGTAAATGTAAATGTACAACAGTCTATGGGCTAAAAAAAACCTTACTAAAAACGTTAGCTGACATGGGTTGGTTGATCTGGACATTTCTTGCAAGTTATTAATATCTCTCTAAAGGGATGCAATGACTATGACAAGGAAAACTGATTCCTTTTAATAAAAATAAAAAAACTGTAAAAAGCAGTTTTTTAGTCCCCCCTCGCTATTTACAGCTCACTCTTGATTAAAGACGTGATCCAGAACTTTGGTGACTAATAAGTATTTTTATACCTCTCACTTTGGGCTGGATGTGCCAATGTGTAGTTAATTTATGCATTATCTGTGAAGAGAACTATTGTCTTACCACAATTAGACACAAAATCCCAGGTTTGAAAGTGACTGTTTACTGAAAGCTGTGCTGCGCTAGCAATTCGAGTTCCAGCCAATGAGGTTCAGACCCTTCACTATTTGAGTGACAAATAGCAAGATACACAGACAGCAAAGAGAGCGAGCAAAAAAGTTGTGCACAAAATGTATCTGTACATATGACGCAATTTTCAGGGGCCACTTTTGGCTCGTGACCACTACTTTCAGAACTACTGGCAAAAAAAGTATACAGAAGTTCCGGAGAATCTCTTTAAAATCATTTTACAAGGTGATACGATTCTTTCATGACACTTGCCAGACTGAGTAACATGATGCAAGGACAGTACCCTCCATAGAAATAGAATGGCTTTTTACATGGTTATAACCTTTACTGTGACTAGAATGTTTCCGACTGAGTGTCTATTAACAGGAGTAACATAAGGGTCTCTTCAATTTCCTGAGGTGTGAATTGGAAGAAGACAATTGATCTAAAGTAAAGGAGCCCCTTGGCTGACTTCGCATCGACACACGTCATCACTGACAGATCTATGAAAGGATGTGTGTGTGTTTTTGAACATGCAATGAAAGTGATCAGAAACACAGGCCTGCTCATTGTGTGTGTGTGTGTGCGCGCACCATCAAACCATTGGCATCATTTCTCCTCAGCGGTATTGATCTGAAAGCAGGAAGATGATACAGTGCTTGAGAAATGACTATTTCTCTTACTCTTTCTCTTCCTCTCGCTCTGCCTATTAGATTTGTGGTTCTCCTTCTCAGCCAAACAATCCCAGTATTTGTGCTGAAATGTTAACATAGCCCTCCCCAATGACAGGAAACGGCACAGCACTCAACAGATTTGCGTTCATTGACGACAAGTTGGGGTGCCACTGCTGCTGTCAACTGTACACACGGTCTTCAGACATTGTCTATCCTTGCTTGTTCTTTGGAGCTTGTAGAAACAAATGTATCTGTAAAAAGTATGCAAGCACAATTTGATTTTGCATATTTTATTTTGCATGCATGCTTTTGGTCTGCAACTTCAGTTATCAGCTTTCAGTCTTTCTGGTTAAAAAAAACTATCAGACTGGTGACAAGCTTACTACTATAGGCAGATTGTATCTCCTCATTCTCAATCAAATCAAATCAAATCAAATCAAATTTTATTTGTCACATACACATGGTTAGCAGATGTTAATGCGAGTGTAGCGAAATGCTTGTGCTTCTAGTTCCGACAATGCAGTGATAACCAACAAGTAATCTAACTAACAATTCCAAAACTACTGTCTTATACACAGTGTAAGGGGATAAGGAACATGTACATAAGGATATATGAATGAGTGATGGTACAGAGCAGCATACAGTAGATGGTATCGAGTACAGTATATACATATGAGATGAGTGTGTAGACAAAGTAAACAAAGTGGCATAGTTAAAGTGGCTAGTGATACATGTGTTACATAAGGATGCAGTCGATGATGTAGAGTACAGTATATACATATGCATATGAGATTAATAATGTAGGGTAAGTAACATTATATAAGGTAGCATTGTTTAAAGTGGCTAGTGATATATTTACATAATTTCCCATCAATTCCCATTATTAAAATGGCTGGAGTTGGGTCAGTGTCAGTGACAGTGTGTTGGCAGCAGCCACTCAATGTTAGTGGTGGCTGTTTAACAGTCTGATGGCCTTGAGATAGAAGCTGTTTTTCAGTCTCTCGGTCCCAGCTTTGATGCACCTGTACTGACCTCGCCTTCTGGATGATAGCGGGGTGAACAGGCAGTGGTTCGGGTGGTTGATGTCCTTGATGATCTTTATGGCCTTCCTGTAACAACGGGTGGTGTAGGTGTCCTGGAGGGCAGGTAGTTTGCCCCGGTGATGCGTTGTGCAGTCCTCACTACCCTCTGGAGAGCCTTACGGTTGAGGGCGGAGCAGTTGCCGTACCAGGCGGTGATACAGCCCGCCAGGATGCTCTCGATTGTGCATCTGTAGAAGTTTGTGAGTGCTTTTGGTGACAAGCCGAACTTCTTCAGCCTCCTGAGGTTGAATAGGCGCTGCTGCGCCTTCTTCACGACGCTGTCAGTGTGAGTGGACCAATTCAGTTTGTCTGTGATGTGTATGCCGAGGAACTTAAAACTAGCTACCCTCTCCACTACTGTTCCATCGATGTGGATAGGGGGGTGTTCCATCTGCTGTTTCCTGAAGTCCACAATCATCTCCTTAGTTTTGTTGACGTTGAGTGTGAGGTTATTTTCCTGACACCACACTCCGAGGGCCCTCACCTCCTCCCTGTAGGCCGTCTCGTCGTTGTTGGTAATCAAGCCTACCACTGTTGTGTCGTCCGCAAACTTTCTCTGTGTCATGTATTTTTGTTACACAACATTTATGCAAGGCTGATAATACCATCCTTCTTTTCCTTTGTAATCAGAGTGAGTTTAGTCTCTAATGTCCCTGTGGGCTTACCATCCTGCACCCCCCAGTGTTGAGAATGGCTTTTTTTCCTTTACTCTGGTTCTGTCCCAAATGGCACCCTATTCTGTATGTCGCGCACCACTTTGGAGCTTGCTCTAGTCAAAGGTAGTGCACTACATAGGGAATAGGGTGTCATTTGAGACATATGCTCTTATTGTTATGGAGCAGATCAGGGATGAGAGGTTGGTTACGCTCTGCTTTTCCTTGTTCTAGTACAGGGATTATCCCCAGTCCCGCAGGTCCACCATCAGTGGAAAATGTCTCTGTATGTTTGTCCCCGACTGCCTGTGTGTGTTCCTGGGTGCCCGTGTAGGCTATGCCTGTGTGTGTGTGTGTGTGTGTGTGTGTGTGTGTGTGTGTGTGTGTGTGTGTGTGTGTGTGTGTGTGTGTGTGTGAGAGAGCAAGTATTTGAGTAGCTTACGGTATCAGTATGTCTGAGATTGTAAGAGTCTGTCTTTTCGTGTTCTTGGTTATCTGTATCCTTCCCTGGTACCTGTTCCTTGAAGCAGACAGGGCAGGGTTTAGCTCGGTTCAGGTTGTCGTGCGCCAGGCACCATATCTGTCCTGACATTGACAGAAACAACAGAACCACTTCATGCACCAATGGAGTCAGTCAGATTTTTTTGTAAGGAGTGATGGATCAATTCATGGACACCTCAATAGAGCCAACTAAACAGAGACGGGACAGAAACGGCAGACTCGCGTCAAATTCCCAGCTCAGTGCGAATGGGACTGCTCAGACACTGCTGGGCATTGGGAGCTAGCTGCAGAGATGTAGGATGGGAGGAGGACTTCCTGGGAGTCGTGACTTACCTGCAAGGAGAGTCCCAGTGGGGTACCAGGGCTCCCCCTTCAGGGAACGATGGGGAACAGC
This sequence comes from Oncorhynchus gorbuscha, assembly GCF_021184085.1. Classification (NCBI taxonomy): domain Eukaryota; kingdom Metazoa; phylum Chordata; class Actinopteri; order Salmoniformes; family Salmonidae; genus Oncorhynchus; species Oncorhynchus gorbuscha. The sequence goes on along the minus strand of NC_060190.1, from coordinate 14,881,272 downwards.
ATTTGAGTGTGTGATGGGCACATGTACACAAACACGCTTTCACTCTCACTCTCTTTCCTTTTTTCCTTTCTCTCTCTCTCCTCTTCCTCTCCTTTTCTCTCTCTCCTCTTCCTCTCCTTTTCTCTCTCTCCATCGAACACACTCGCTTGAAGAAAGTTTAGTCAGCCTAAACTGATCAAGTTACCGCCCCATCTCTCCCCACTCACATTTCAGTGTACATCCCATTTGTGAAATCCCAACTCTAACACAATTAGCAGCTGCTGATAACACTTAATCTCATAAGGACTAACATTGGATCGTTGAAAGTGTCTATCCGCCAGGCAGTGTTCAGACTGCGGTCCTATCTGATTGCACCAAACTCAATCAGCAACTTTAGCTTTCAAGGCTCACTGTGTTCTGAAGCCGAATGAGGAGACTGGATGATGTTGTTGAATACAAATACATATTGGACTGATTGGTTCATTGCTAATTAGCTTGGTGTTTCTAATGATTGTGTGGGTTAAATGCTGAAGTCCTTGAATGGGAACTGATGGATTAAAAAAGTTTATGGTTCATACTAGGTTGAATGGGAACTGGTTTATTCTAGGTTGAATGGGAACTGGTTTATTCTAGGTTGAATGGGAACTGGTTTATTCTAGGTTGAATGGGAACTGGTTTATTCTAGGTTGAATGGGAACTGGTTTATTCTAGGTTGAATGGGAACTGGTTTATTCTAGGTTGAATGGGAACTGGTTTATTCTAGGTTGAATGGGAACTGGTTTATTCTAGGTTGAATGGGAACTGGTTTATTCTAGGTTGAATGGGAACTGGTTTATTCTAGGTTGAATGGGAACTGGTTTATTCTAGGTTGAATGGGAACTGGTTTATTCTAGGTTGAATGGGAACTGGTTTATTCTAGGTTGAATGGGAACTGGTTTATTCTAGGTTGAATGGGAACTGGTTTATTCTAGGTTGAATGGGAACTGGTTTATTCTAGGTTGAATGGGAACTGGTTTATTCTAGGTTGAATGGGAACGGGTTTATTCTAGGTTGAATGGGAACGGGTTTATTCTAGGTTGAATGGGAACGGGTTTATTCTAGGTTGAATGGGAACGGGTTTGTTCTAGGTTGAATGGGAACGGGTTTGTTCTAGGTTGAATGGGAACGGGTTTGTTCTAGGTTGAATGGGAACGGGTTTGTTCTAGGTTGAATGGGAACGGGTTTGTTCTAGGTTGAATGGGAACGGGTTTGTTCTAGGTTGAATGGGAACGGGTTTGTTCTAGGTTGAATGGGAACGGGTTTGTTCTAGGTTGAATGGGAACGGGTTTGTTCTAGGTTGAATGGGAACGGGTTTGTTCTAGGTTGAATGGGAACGGGTTTGTTCTAGGTTGAATGGGAACGGGTTTGTTCTAGGTTGAATGGGAACGGGTTTGTTCTAGGTTGAATGGGAACGGGTTTGTTCTAGGTTGAATGGGAACGGGTTTGTTCTAGGTTGAATGGGAACGGGTTTGTTCTAGGTTGAATGGGAACGGGTTAGTTCTAGGTTGAATGGGAACGGGTTAGTTCTAGGTTGAATGGGAACGGGTTAGTTCTAGGTTGTATGGGAACGGGTTAGTTCTAGATTGTATGGGAACGGGTTCGTTCTAGGTTGTATGGGAACGGGTTCGTTCTAGGTTGAATGGGAACGGGTTCGTTCTAGGTTGAATGGGAACGGGTTCGTTCTAGGTTGAATGGGAACGGGTTCGTTCTAGGTTGAATGGGAACGGGTTCGTTCTAGGTTGAATGGGAACGGGTTCGTTCTAGGTTGATGTAATGTTGTGCGGGTATGAGAAGGACTTACCACAACTTTCTAAAGGACTCTTGAGGTTAAACATAGTTGGAGCACTCAAAAAAAAAACTTTAATCCATTGTACAGGATGCGGACAGGTGAAGTTTCGATGTTTTGTGTGTCTTGTTTGACAGAACCTGTGTTTAACTGTTAGTACGCACGTGGGAATCATACAATGTACACAGTCTAAATTTGTCTGACGTGTACACACAAAGCAGGCCACAATGCTCTCATTGTTAAATGACCTCGAGGCCTGTTTCACTAATTAAAAGCTGCAGGAGCATTATTTAAATATGCCACTGAAGCCTATTACAGCAAACACAATAGTCTCTTCTATTCTCCCCAGGTAGGATAGCAATGACGCAAATGCACCTCCTTTCTCATAGGAAAAATATTATTCAAATAGACATAAACAACAAAAAACACATCAACCGTAGCCCTAACCTACTTTCAGCACCACTATTGAGTTGTATCTAGTTATTTCTAGTCCTCTAGGCATTGGCCTGTAAGGACGGTCAATCCACATGCTCTCTGCTTCTCCAAAGTTGTTTAATGATGAATGAAAGAGGGAGTTGAATTGAAAAGACCTGTGTGTTTGGCCTGCTTCTTGTTTCACCCCCTTTTCATATTTCTACACTCGCGTCTGTCTATTAATCGATACACTTTTAAACTATGGTGTATGTCTCTGTCCACACTCTCAAACTGAAATGCGTCTCTTTCCTTCTCCTCTCTCCTCTCATCGAATGCGTGTTGTCAGATCAAATGAGGGGCAGGTAGTTGTAGCAACGTGATAACAGAACACAATATCAAATTATGTTAACACTCTTCCACTCTTTCTCTCGGTTTCTCTGTCTCTCGCTCAGGCACGTTACAAGCAGAGTCTGGACCCCACCGTAGACGAGGTGAAGAAGCTGTGCACATCCTTGAGACGCAATGCCAAGGAGGAGCGTGTCCTCTTCCACTACAATGGACACGGGGTCCCCCGACCCACCGTCAACGGAGAGATCTGGGTCTTCAACAAGGTGAGAGAAACACACACACAGAAATATACACACATACATATATATATACACATACATGCATATATATATACACATACATACATATATATACACATACATACATATATATATATATATACACATACATACATATATATATATACACATACATACATATATATATACACATACATACATATACACATACATACATATACACATACATGTATATATACACATACATACAATGATGACTTCTGCCTCTACAATCACACTAAGACTCACAAATGAAGTCCAGTCGTTGAATACACACGAACAGCTCCATTGGCTCCACTGATTTTAGACTTAAACAAGTTATCCCACACACACCCCCGCACCAACAACAAAAATAGTTATTACAGAAATACATTATTTTATGGACAACTCACACAAAGAACACCCACTCTAAATGACACACGGCTCCTGTCTTGGTTTGGGCGCTGCCTCTGCCCAGTACACCCCAGAGCGCCTCCTCCTTTCCTCTTCTCTTCCTCTCTTTGTAACCCTTAATGATGAGTCCTATAAAACTAGCCCTGCTGCCGACTCTCTGCTACGGTGTGCCAAGGCCCATTGATCCCTCTGGTCCACCTCCTAAAACCACCAGCACAGAGTATCTCCCAGTACAGTAGTCAGAAACGGCACCAGGACTTTCATTGCTTCCCCACATCCAATCCAAAAAGTGAATTGGGACGCAGATGTACAGTTAACCCCCCCCCCCCTTTCTTGTATTCTTAGTATTGAAAGAGGATTGAAGGATCTGGCAACTTCTTAAACTAATTTTGAACAAATAATTGCTAGTAGTACAGAACATTTCTATTTGCTGGCTTGTAGGTGGCTATAACATGGCATCTAATGTTGTCTACCAAAATGTTTAATAACCCCCATCCTGTTTGTCCTGTAGAACTACACCCAGTACATCCCTCTGTCTGTGTACGACCTCCAGACGTGGATGGGCAGCCCCTCTATCTTCGTTTACGACTGCTCCAACGCTGGCATCATCGTCAAGTCTTTCAAACAGTTCGCCCTGCAGAGAGAGCAGGAGTTGGAGGTGGGTGGCAGAGATATACACTGCATTCGAAAAGTATTGAGGACTGGACTTTTTCCACATTTTGTTACATTGCAGCCTTATTCTAAAATGGATAAAACATACCTTTTCCCTCATGAATCTACACACAATACCTCATAGTGACAAAGCGAAAACAGCCTTTTAGAAATATTTGCAAATGTATACATTTAAATAAAATGAATACTTATTTACATAAGTATTCATACCATTTGCCATGAGACTCGAAATTGAGCCCAGGTGCATCCTGTTTCCATTGATCGCCTTTGAGATGTTTCTACAACTTGATTGGAGTCCACCTATGGTAAATTCAATTAATTAGACATGTTTTGGAAAGGCACACGGCTGTCTATATAAGGTCCCACAGTTGACAGTGCATGTCAGAGCAAAAACCAAGCAATGAGGTCGAAGGAATTGTCCGTAGAGCTCAAAGACGGGATTGTGTCCATGCACAGATCTGGGAAAGGGTACCAAAAAATGTCTGCAGCATTGAAGGTCCCCAAGAACAGTGGCCTTTGTCTTTCTTAAATGGAAGAAGTTTGGAACCGCGAACTCTTCCTAGAGCTGGCCAAATTGATCATTCAGGGGAGAAGGGCCTTGGTCAGGGAGGTGACCAGAAACCGATGGTCATACTGACAGAGCTCCAGAATTCCTCTTTGGAGATGGAAGAACCTTCCAGAAGTACAACCGTCTCTGCAGCATTCCACCAATCAGGCCTTTTTGGTAGTGGCCAGACGGAAGCCACTCCTAAGTAAAAGACACATGACAGCCTGCATGGATTTTGCCAAAAGACACCGAAAGGACTCTCAGACCATGAGAAACCAGATTCTCTGTTCTGATGAAACTAAGATTGAACTCTGTAGTCTGAATGCCAAGCCTCAAATCTGGAGGAAACCTGGGACCATCCCTACGGTGAAGTATGGTGGTGGCAGCATCATGCTGTGAGGATGTTTTTCAATGGCAGGTACTGGGACTAGTCAGGACATTATTATGTTTTTTAAATACAGAGATCCTTGATGAAAACCTATTCCAGAGCACTCAGGACCTCAGAATGGGGAAAACAACCCTAAGCACACAGGCAAGACTACGCAGGAGTGGCTTCGGGACAAGTCTCTGAATGTCCTAGTGGCCCAGCCGGAGCCCGGACTTGAACCCGATCGAACGTCTCTGGTGTGAACTGAAAATAGCTGTGCAGCAATGCTCCCCATCCAACCTGACAGAGCTTGAAATGATCTGCAGAGAATAATGGGAGAAACTCTCCAAAATCACGTGTGCCGAGCTTTTAGTGTCGTACCAAGAAGATTTGAGGCTGTAATTGCTGCCGAAGGTGCTTCAACAAAGTACTGAGTAAAGGGTCTGGATATTTATGTGAATGTATTTAATTTATAAAAATAAAAAGTGCACATTTTTAGTTGTCATTATTGGTTATTGTGTGTAGATTGAAGGGGGAAAAAAACGATTTATTCGGTTTTAGAATAAGGCTGTAACGTAACAAAATATGGAAAAAGTCTAGGGGTCTGAATAATTTATGAATGCTCTGTACACACACACACAGACGTACACACACACAACCACTCCTCCAGCGAGACCAAGGTATGTGTGTGTATAATGTGCCTTGAATTCCGAATGGCAAGCCAGCTAATTCTTTTGAATGAAAGAAGCGTTTCACAATCTCCTCTCTGTGATCCCAGCCAGCAAATAGGCAGCTGGAGCTAAATGAATTAATGATAGTGTTTTGGTTTGGTCAGGATCTCCCCTCCCCCTCCCTACCATCCCTCTATCCCCTTTATTCCACTGTTTTCTTCTTCCTGGCCGTGGCATCTCGAAGTGAATTTACAACACGCAATTAAATTATTCATGGAGGAGTTTGAGCGCACTTCAGATTATATTGAATACAGCAGAAAGAAAGAGGATGAGCGAGAGAAGGACAAGGAGGGTTGATGGGATGTGGAGAAAGGGGGCAGAGAGGTGGAGAAGAGGGCGAGCAATAGAAAGGGGGAGGAAGAGGGGAAAAGAGGTGGGAGAGGAAGGGATGGCAGCGAGGCGATGGACAAAAAGTGTTACAATGCAGTCTAGAGAGGCTGAGAAAAAGACATACTGTGAGATGCATCCTTCACCATAAAGTCACGCTAACTTCAATACCAGCAACACACCATTTCTCCTTTCCTCCCCATCCGTACATTCAGGCTCCCTCTGCCCTGCTCCCTATGTGTTCAACTCTTACCAGGCTGAGATAGCAGGGGTCATGGCCCAGATAGAGGAAGGAGCGAGAGAAGGCCCAGCGGCCCATCAATAACACTTAAAGCTGTCAGTGCGAGAGAGGGAGCGGGGAAGGAAGAGCGAAAAAAGTGAGAGGAGAAATGGATCAACAGAGGTCTAGAGCGAGATGGAGAGGGATAGAGAGTAGCCTTTGTTTCTCAGCTGTTAAAAGTGTTGGTGTAATTGACCACTCTGTGTTCTCTTTGGGTCACTGTGGGGTAAAGCTCTTAGCTGCAGCCAGCTGGAACTGTTGAGAAACACCACTCTTCCGTGCTAGCCTAGCTATCCACTCAAGTGTAAGGTTGTAGCCACTGACCAGTGAGTTTGTGAACAAAGTATTTAAAAATGGGCCATATAAAAAACATGGGCCATGTGATACTTAGGTTATGCCACATTCAATTCCATTATGTGCCTTGGTTGAAAGTAAATGTGATATTTTAAACGAACCTTATTCATCAGAAAAGAATGTGCCGCCAATATGCAAAAGGAATTTATGCTCTGTTTGGAGTGGGTCCTTTTCAGTGGGTCAGTTTAAGGCCGATGTCTTCAGTCAGTTTGTATTGAAAATGTTGTTTTTCTGGGTCACGGCACAGAACAGTTGGGGTTACTACTGTGTTAGACCACACTGCTTTCAGCTTCATAGCCCTCGGTTAGTACTAGGCCAAGTTAAATAATGGCGGAAGGCAAAATGGCTCCACTTTACACCTTGGTGCACCTCTCCCCCGCCTGCACAGCAACAGGAAGAGAGGAATGGGGGGAGTGATGGAGAAGGAGAGAGTTGGAGGACGGGAATGGAAAGATGAATGGTAGTTGGGAGGGAGAGGAAAGGGAGAGAGGGATAGATGAAAGAGGAATATTGAAATAGGATGAGGAGGGAGGTAGGGAAAGAGAGGAAGGAGAGAGGTGGCGAGAGGGAGGTAGTTCCGGAAGACTATTAAAGATGCATGATAGTACCCAGGCAGGGAGTCCCTGTGCTCTCCACCTCCTCTCCATCCCTGTTTCCGCTACAGCATAACGCTCTGCAGCAGAGTGCACGTAGAGGGTGGCCCTAGTTCACACCCACGCCTTCTCACACGCACACAACCCTTATATGCATGTATTCATAAACACACACGGACAGACTTGATCCCACTAGGGGCCTTTAAAAAAAATATATATATATATATTTTTACTGGGAAATAGGGGGAGTGGTGCGGAACGACGGGGAGGTGTTCTGTCTCGCTCACTCACTCGCGCGCACACACTCACTCAACCATCAGTCAGGGGTGTGGTGTCTGAGTGCTCTGTTATGAGCAGTCCGCTTCCTGCTAAATATTTCAGACTTACTGTATGGAGTCGGCAATATGATGCTCACTGCATTGACTGTGTTTGTGTGTCCGTGCTCTTGTCTTTTGGGCGGAAGGAGTCTGATTGTTGTGCATTTGTCTGTTGGTATATCTGTTCTCAGCCAATGCACACTCCCGTGTGTGTCTGTGCAAATGTGTATTGTAAAGGCTGTGCTTTGAATGTGTTTGTTGACTCCTTGCTGTGTGTGTGTGGACACCCAGCTCCCCATACAATGCAATTAGTTCTGTGAATTAGTGTCAGTAAAAGAAAATCACATACCCAGTGTGATGAAAATAAAATCACATACCCAGTGTGATGAAAATAAAATCACATACCCAGTGTCAGTAAAAGAAAATCACATACCCAGTGTGATGAAAATAAAATCACATACCCAGTGTGATGGAAATAAAATCACATACCCAGTGTGATGAAAATAAAATCACATACCCAGTGTCAGTAAAAGAAAATCACATACCCAGTGTGATGAAAATAAAATCACATACCCAGTGTGATGAAAATAAAATCACATACCCAGTGTGATGAAAATAAAATCACATACCCAGTGTCAGTAAAAGAAAATCACATACCCAGTGTGATGAAAAGAAAATCACATACCCAGTGTGATGAAAAGAAAATCACATACCCAGTGTGATGAAAATAGAATCACATACCCAGTGTGATGAAAATAGAATCACATACCCAGTGTGATGAAAATAGAATCACATACCCAGTGTGATGAAAAGAAAATCACATACCCAGTGTGATGAAAATAGAATCACATACCCAGTGTGATGAAAAGAAAATCACATACCCAGTGTGATGAAAATAGAATCACATACCCAGTGTGATGAAAAGAAAATCACATACCCAGTGTGATGAAAATAGAATCACATACCCAGTGTCAGTAAAAGAAAATCACATACCCAGTGTGATGAAAATAGAATCACATACCCAGTGTGATGAAAATAGAATCACATACCCAGTGTGATGAAAATAGAATCACATACCCAGTGTGATGAAAATAAAATCACATACCCAGTGTGATGAAAAGAAAATCACATACCCAGTGTGATGAAAAGAAAATCACATACCCAGTGTGATGAAAAGAGAATCACATACCCAGTGTGATGAAAAGAGAATCACATACCCAGTGTGATGAAAAGAGAATCACATACCCAGTGTGATGAAAAGAAAATCACATACCCAGTGTGATGAAAAGAAAATCACATACCCAGTGTGATGAAAAGAAAATCACATACCCAGTGTGATGAAAAGAAAATCACATACCCAGTGTGATGAAAAGAAAATCACATACCCAGTGTGATGAAAAGAAAATCACATACCCAGTGTGATGAAAATAAAATCACATACCCAGTGTGATGAAAATAAAATCCTTCCATGCTGATTGTAATGCACATTTCTGAGATTATGATAGGCTAATATGTTAATGACTGAAAAGCAGCCGGGGTTAGGCAGTAATGTGGTATTTACCATAAGGTGTATTGTATCACAATATCCAGAATGACTTGTGTAACAGTATTTTTCCGCCATCGTTGATCCATCATGTGTTACGGACTAGTTCAAATATACATGCTGCGTTGGTTAGTGTAACATTCCCCATTTCATCATTAAGAAGTGACAGAGAAGATGTAATTGTACGAACCACGGACATGCACAGTGTACAAACACAAGCGCACACGTCCCTATTAATCCAGACCAGTCTGAGCAGAGCTGCAGGTTTAATAGTGGTATTTATGAAAAGCAATGAAGACACACATGGATCTCACACTGAGATGTTGGCTTGCTGCAGGTCCTGCTTTTAGTTTCCTTTCTCTGGAGTCTCCTCATTATAACAAGCTACAATTAGAGAGGAAGGCTCTATATCCATAAGGGGTTTCACTGTGATTCTACTGATTAGAAGTGACTTATTCCCGGTGTGTTTCTAGAGCTGGGAGGATTCATGCTGTCTCATCATGTTGTGTTGAGGTTGCTTGTTGTTTCAGTGTATCTGTTGTTTAGGTGGAGTGGCTCTTCTGCCCATGGCTCTGTTGCACCCTCAACTGAGAGGTATAATCGTACAACACACACACACACACACACACACACACACACACACACACACACACACACACACACACACACACACACACACACACACACACACACACACACACACACACACACACACACACACACACACACACACACACACACACACACACACACACACACACACACACACACACACACACACACACACACTTTTCATGCCTCTGTTGATTTCTATTGAACGTTTTGGAATGTTTTATTTGCTCCTCACCAAGGGGAAAAATATGGAGAAGATGCTGGTCTTTCTGGTTGCATTTCAGAGTGTGTGTGTCCACCAGCTAGCCCTTAGTAAAATATGACCAGCCTACCATCATCTGCACTCTGCCCTAAGTGGCGTTAATAAGCCTAGGTTTACCATGCCTTGCATCAGATGTTGAGGAGTTGACTGTGGGGAGAATTTAGCTTTTTTCACCTCACAATTCCCAGATTGTGTGTGCTGTGTGTGTGACACTTGTCTTTGAGTGCATGTGTGTGCGTGTGTGTGCATCCCACGTTCCCTTTTCTCCCTATAGACTAAGGAGATGTGAGGACAGAGAGCAGAAGATCTGTCTCTGATCGACTGGGCATGTGTCCCTGGTCTACTGCACTGTATGTTAGTGTTTGGGTTGACACTTTGGAAAAGATCTTTCACTTCCTCCCTGCACAGCAGTTATAGCCAGCTTGACAGTGATTTTTTTTTAAAAACAGGAAGTGGTTTTAACACTTAAAGCAGACTTTCCCTCTTCTCTCATGGATGGGATGGTACTAGGAGTGGTAGGTAAATCTCAGTCTCCTGGGTGCAATGAAGAGTCCCACTCTTCAACACGCGGTACCATCCATCTACCGTGATGCTTGCTATCATAACGCTAGACATAGTGCTTTAAATTGTATTGCACCCTTCCATCATATGCATCAGCTATGCCATCACTACAAAATGACCCCCAAGGGCCAGATCAAATCTCCAGATCCTTGCCTGAAACTCGGCCGTACGTCACGTATTGCTCGTCATTGGGAGATTTAGGCTGCACCAGAACTGTAGAATTATGGCAGAACTCACATTTTGAAGCTCAAAAGTACAAGCGCTTCAGTCATAAGTCTGAAGTATTTATAAGCATAGGGAGTCCATGGTACACAGCCTTGGATAAGGAGGGGAAGGGAGCGCTCCGAGGTCATCAAATGAAATGTGGAGCTCACCTCCGCAAGCTGCCTAGAGGCAGGCTGACATTAAACCAGGTCTGGGTGGATCTATACACCCAGACAGGAGGAGACGCGCGTGCGTGTACACACATGCACTCAGACATAAACACCTGTGCATTCCACACACACTCAGTGTCTCTCACACCTTTTGTATTCATGGCATTGTACAGGCGGTCCATTTCCCCAGAATGATAATATCACATTAGCCAATATCTGTTCCGGAGGCTGTTTGTTCAGAGCACACTGTCGAACACGGACGTCGCCCTGAACTTCAAAAGCTCTATTCCACATCTCATTACCGCATGATAGCAGAAGTTTAGAGCAGTGAGAGAATCCAATGACCTAAAGGTTTTCACTCCCTTTCTCTGACCTGCAGCCCCTCTGGCCTGTTAGCGGTCTCCTCTTTTCTGTCAGTTCTGTTCTTGTTCTTTTATCTGGTCCTCTTTCTCAAATCAAATCAAATCAAAATGTATTTGTCACATACACATGGTTAGCAGATGTTAATGTGAGTTTAGCGAAATGCTTGTGCTTCTAGTTCCGACAATGCAGTAATAACCAACAAGTAATCTATATGAATGAGTGATGGTACAGAGCAGCATAGGCAAGATACAGTAGATGGTATCGAGCACAGTATATACATATGAGATGAGTATGTAAACAAAGTGTCATAGTTAGTGGCTAGTGATACATGTATTACGTAAGGATGCAGTAGATGATATAGAGTACAGTATATACGTATGCATATGAGATGAATAATGTAGGGTATGTAACATTATATTAGGTAGCATTGTTTAAAATGGCTAGTGATATATTTTACATCATTTCCCATCAATTCCCATTATTAAAGTGGCTGGAGTTGAGTCAGTGTGTTGGCAGCAGCCACTCAATGTTAATGGTGGCTGTTTAACAGTCTGATGGCCTTGAGATAGAAGCTGTTTTTCAGTCTCTCGGTCCCAGCTTTGATGCACCTGTACTGACCTCGCCTTCTGGATGATAGCGGGGTGAACAGGCAGTGGCTCGGGTGGTTGTTGTCCTTGATTATCTTTATGGCCTTCCTGTGACATCGGGTGGTGTAGGTGTCCTGGAGGGCAGGTAATTTGCCCCCGGTGATGCGTTGTGCAGATCTCACTACCCTCTGGAGAGGCGGTTGTGGGCGGAGCAGTTGCCGTACCAGGCGGTGATACAGCACGCCAGGATGCTCTCGATTGTGCTTTTGGTGACAAGCCTAATTTCTTCAGCCTCCTGAGGTTGAAGAGGCGCTGCTGCACCTTCACGTTGTTGTCTGTGTGAGTGGACCAATTCAGTTTGTCTGTGATGTGTATGCCGAGGAACTTAAAACTTACTACCCTCTCCACTACTGTTCCATTGATGTGGATAGGGGGGTGTTCCATCTGCTGTTTCCTGAAGTCCACAATCATCTCCTTAGTTTTGTTGACGTTGAGTGTGAGGTTATTTTCCTGACACCACACTCCGAGGGCCCTCACCTCCTCCCTGTAGGCCGTCTCGTCGTTGTTGGTAATCAAGCCTACCACTGTTGTCGTCCGCAAACTTGATGATTGAGTTGGAGGCGTGCGTGGCCACGCAGTCGTGGGTGAACAGGGAGTACAGGAGAGGGCTCAGAACGCACCCTTGTGGGGCCCGAGTGTTGGGGATCAGCGGGGTGGAGATGTTGTTGCCTACCCTCACCACCTGGGGGTGGCCCGTCAGGAAGTCCAGTACCCAGTTGCACAGGGCGGGGTCGAGACCCAGGGTCTCGAGCTTGATGACGACCTTGGAGGGTACTATGGTGTTGAATGCAGAGCTGTAGTCGATGAACAGCATTCTCCCATAGGTATTCCTCTTGTCCAGATGGGTTAGGGCAGTGTGGTTGAGATTGCATAGTCTGTGGACCTATTTGGGCGGTAAGCAAATTGGAGTGGGTCTAGGGTGTCAGGTAGGGTGGAGGTGATATGGTCCTTGACTAGTCTCTCAAAGCACGGAAGTGAGTGCTACGGGGCGGTAGTCGTTTAGCTCAGTTACCTTAGCTTTCTTGGGAACAGGAACAATGGTGGCCCTCTTGAAGCATGTGGGGACAGCAGACTGGTATAGGGATTGATTGAATATGTCCGTAAACACACCGGCCAGCTGGTCTGCGCATGCTCTTGCTCGGCGTTACCATCTTGGTTGGTTTTCCCTTCTCTCTTCTTCTGTCATCTTGTTCTTTGTCGACTGTTATTTCTCTTTCCTTCCACCTCTTTTCTCTTTGACTTTACTTACATTTGAGTCATTCGCTCTTATCCAGAGCGACTTAGTTAGCACGTACATCTTAAGATGGCTTGGTGGGACGGCCACATATAACAGTCATAGTAAGTACATTTCTCCTCAATAAAGTAGCTATCAGCAATGTCAGAGCCAGTAAGGGGGGAAAACAGTCAAGTGCGAGTTCAGTATTACATATTTTCTCTATTTTTCTATTATTCCCTGGTGTTCTCTGTTTGTCTATACCCTTTTAATTTGATTTTTTAATAAAAACGTATTTCATTCAGACGGGGATAGCATGACAACGGTGTGTCCGTCTGTGCAGCTTATCTGTTAGACCTGTGTCTCTGTATGTCCCTCTATTAGCCTCATCTCTAATCCAAGTCTTTTTGTCCTCTTCCAGGTGGCAGCCATTAACCCCAACCACCCCCTGGCCCAGATGCCTCTCCCCCCCTCCATGAAGAACTGTATCCAGCTGGCTGCCTGCGAGGCCTCAGAGCTACTGCCCATGAACCCTGACCTCCCCGCTGACCTCTTCACCTCCTGCCTCACCACGCCCATCAAGATCGCCCTGCGCTGGTAAGAGCCACAGTGGACCAGCCAAAAGATGCATCACTCCAACTTAAAACTCCTTTTTCTCAGACACCCTGTCTAAATGGCGTACTTTCCTTGTTCAATTATATCCACTGATATTGATATTAGTACGCCAAATGAAAAAGATTTCGATATATATTTTCCACATAAGTATGTGCATTAATAGTGTTAGGGTCAAATGTTTCAGAGTAAATAACTCACGGACACTAGATAAACTTAACCAAGTTGAATTCTTCTCAAAGTGTTGGCTGTATTCAGACAAAAGACGTGGCTTCCCCCGTGGTGGTATTCATACCCCAGTCTCCTCCGTATCTCTAAACATTGCATCCTTCTTACTAAGCAGGGAACTAAGTGATATGAGCCTTCAACGGTTTCTCCCCTTATCAGTACTGTCACATGCCGTTTGTTTTCCCTGCACTCAGCACATTCCAAGCTTATTGTCTTACTTCAGAGAACCATTAACTTCTCACTCCTTTATACACTATGCATCTGATCCATCATGTCTTTAATATCTCAATGTTAATAGTTTACCCAGAAGCCAACCGTTGACATCCCTGCTCTCTAAAGCGTTGATACGTTGTTAGTTTTGAACATATTTGAACATACTGTACTTCGGGGGAATACATCGGCATAGCCTTCATTTGACATATACTAATATAATTGGATATCATTCCATGTTCCCTAGTGTTGTTTTTTCGGCCTCTAGTGCTGTCTGTCTCTGCGGTACAGCCGATTTAGCATGTAGATCACCCTGAGGGAGGTCTTGCTTACCAACCAAAGGTGATTTCAACAATATAGTATGGTGTTTGCCAGCTTTACTGGGTTCATGTCTGGCAGAGAGGTGATTCAACTGGGATGCTAGCACAGGAATCCTCTTGGGAAAGGGTCACGGTCAGTTTATAAAGGGGAGAAAATGGACATTGAATTAGGCGGTCACCAGTGTTAAACTTGATGGCGGGGTTTTTTTCCTAATGAACATGACTCTGTCATTGCGGTGTTCTCTGTAGTGTGTTTCTCTGTTACTCATGAGTGGAGACCTCAGACGTTTCTATCTATCCAACCATCAGTGTATTTTCTGTGTGTGTGATTTCACGTGTGATTGCCCAGTTTCATATTCACAATAGGATTAGGCCACGGACCCAAATCTATCCAATCTGTGCATATTAAACATGATGCTTCATAAGCCGGAACATCTCTCTCCTCTATCCTCACGGTCCATCAATTCAATTCAATTCAAAGGGCTTTATTGGCATGGGAAACATATGTTTACATTGCCAATGCAAGTGAAATGGCTAATTAACCTAAATGAACATTACACTCACTGAAGTTCCAAAGGAATAGACATCTCGAATGTCATATTATGGATATATACAGTGTTGGAACGATGTGAAAATTAGAGGTCGACCGATTATGATTTTTCAACACAGATACCGATTTTATAGAGGACCCCAAAAAAATCCCGTGCCGATTAATTGGCCAATTGTTCTTTAATTAAAAAAAATATATATTTGTAATGACAATTACAACTATACTGAATGAACACTTATTTTAACTTAATACATAAATAAAATCTATTTAGTCCCAAATAAATAATGAAACCTGTTCAATTTGGTTTAAATAATGCAAAAACACAGTGTTGGAGAAGAAAGTCAAAGTGCAACATGTACCATGTAAAAAAGCTAACGTTTAAGTTCCTTGCTCAGAACATGAGAAGGTATTGTAACGACCCTTGTTTTTTTACGTGCGGATATCGACTCTGCCGCACGAGCATGTTTTTGCGGCACAGTCGATAGCACGCTGGACTTTGGGCTTCGAAGGTCGAGGGTTCGAGACCTGCTCCCTGCTGTTTCATTATAATTTGAAAGCTGGTGGTTCCTTTTAACATGAGTCTTCAATATTCCCAGTTAAGAAGTTTTAGGTTGTATTTATTATAGGACAATTTCTCTCTCTACCAATTGTAATTCATATACCTTTGACTATTGGATGTTCTTATAGGCACTATGCCAACCTAATCCCGGGAGTTGATTTGACTATTTATTTCACCTTTTATTTAACCAAGCTCTCATGACTGGTTGTTTGTCGCACCTCTGCTTTCCCACCTCCTCCTGCAGTGCTGTGCCATGTGTTCCTCTCTCTCCTCCTTCGGGTCTCTCACCTCAGACCGGAGTACAGCCAGCTCTCTCAGACAGCAGTCTATCTCCACCTTCAGCCCTCTGGGTACTGTAGGGGGGTGGTGTTGTGCTGGTCTAATTTGTGTGTCTGTGCTATCTGGAGAGTATGTGGACTAGCTCTCTCCCTGAGTGCCACCATGTCTCTCTCCAGCTCAGTGAGTGTATCCCTCTGTGATGGAGGAGCAGTGCAGTTGTGGGACCTGGGTGTTATGTGCTGGGGGGGGTACAGTGTGACTATCCTTGTCTGCAGGACAGTTTGAAGAGGTGTGATCAGACTCGCTCGAGGTGGGTGGAGACGTCACCCAGAGAAAGCTTCTCCTGCTCTGCTCTCAATGTGATTCAGTCCTTTTGGAAATGTATGATGCCGCCCTGCAACACCGTTCCATTCTTGTACAGGTTGACAGAGTGTCTCTCTTAAAAGCAGGGTAGTATAGCTGTGTGCTATGCCCAGGGATGGTCTGTGTGGAAGATTAGTTTGCTTACGTTCACATTTGTATAGCAGTCAGCAAATAGTGTCTCTGGATTGTCCATGAGGAGCTTTTCTTTCTCTTTCCTTGCCTTGTCATTTTTAATATTGAAGGGGTACTGTACTGTGGTGACCTCTGCACAGAGGGAAGCCATGGAGCAGGGGGGGCAAGAGGCCTCTGCATTTGGGTGGGGGAGGAACTCTGCTGGATGAAAGCTCTCTCGGAGTGGCAACATGCAGGCCAGGCCCTTTCATGTCAGGTTGAATGTCTTTGAATACCATAACTTCAATAAGAGCGTCTGCTAAATGACTTAAATGTAAATGTAAATGTAGTAGACCAGGCATTTATTTGCTTCATCACCGATCACAACCAGCATTTATTAGAGCCTGTCCTGTCTTTTCCCTTTCCTTTTTCCTCTCCCCACCTCGCAGTCTCACCCTCTTCTGATCCACCTCATAGTCTCGCCCTTGAACTTTTACTTTTTGACTTGCCATCCTCGCAACCGTTTTGGATCAATTCTAAAATGCCCGGCTGTTGCCTCGCCGGAATTTTGCTCTATGAATTTGGTTGTGCCATGGCTTGTGACGTTGACAGATAAAAATAATGAAGTTTAATGCACATGACCATGGGAATATCAGAGCTGTGTCCATGGTAACCTCATAAACAATTCATTTAGACCCAGTGTTTATTTGAAACAAGCGTTTGTTTGCTGAAAAGGGACTGTCTGCTTCTCCGGGCAAGTAAAAAAAAAAAAAGTGCAAGTGATTTGAGCTTTCTGTCCAACTTGTCTGAAAGATAAATGGCTAAAAAAGTTAATGTCAAGCCCTCAAATGGAACTGGAGTTCCTCGATCCAGAATTGCTGTCACAATGTCCGATTGATAGAAAAAATTGTTCTTATGGTAGTTGCCGTTCTCCATTTGACTCCTTAGAAATGACAAGGTATTGCCAGTTTGAAGTTTTTCAGAGTAGACATTGTATTTGCAAAGCACTGTTTGCCAGATTCTAACATCATAAATGCTTTAGCAGTTTGCGAGCCCTTTGGAAATATCGTTGACAGATGACGCTGAGATATGTGGGTGAGGAGGATGGGCAAACTTCAAGATGTACTCATAGGACATTTTAAAAAGTAGTTTTTGTCATAAACACCATGGATTTCAATTTTCCCCTTTCTATATTCTATTTCTGCTGAACGTCAACATAATACTTACGCTGCATCCCAAATGGCACCATATTCCCTATATAGTAGACTACTTTAGACCAGAGCCCTATGGGGGCCCTATTTTGACCTTCAGTTTTAATGAGGTCTATGTAGTGTCATAAATATGAATGACTTTTAAAATGGCAATTTCTAGACAATTGGGAATAGATTGGTACTGAAAAGCCACTGCAGAATCTGATCTCTTATCCTGTGAACAACAATACCCAGCACACCCGCTCTCCTTATGCCCTAGTGTTGTAGTTTGAGGGAATATGCATCTTAGCATTTGGCACTGTTCTGGGTTCAAACAGGGCCAATTCTAGTACAAATCAAAGGTATTGGCAAGAACTCGTCAAGGTCTCAGATGTGTACGTGCACATGACGTACAGACAGACGTCACTCATGGTTTTTCTATCAAAGGATGAAGTACAGGCTTATGGGTACTTCAAATGGCAGTTTATGAGGAAAGTGAGTAGCCATTTTCTTTTTCAACTATCATTTCATGCTCCAAAGATCCGTTATAGTGGGATGCATTGGCGTACAATATTACCATTGGGGAAGGACATTTTATTGGCATGTAATTCCCAAAAAAATGCCAACTCTCATTCTTTTGGTTGAGACATTAAAGGTCTCAGTGGTAGGTTTTCTGTTTCCCTTTCATTATACATCTCTTGACACTTGTTGCAAGAATATTGTCTCTTGGCTAAATTTCAAACCCAACATCTAATATTATCATGGCCACCTAATCCTTATTTCCCAATTGACTCATTTGACCACTCAACTTCTGGTAAAAATAAAGGTTCATGATGAAGTAATATAACGGTAGATAATATTTCTACAGCCAAGCCTTATTGCTTAAGGATTTGATAGTCTTAGAGTGAACATCATTGGATTGGTCATAACAATGTTTTCCAATTCTAGAAATATCTATTATCAGCCCTATCTCGAGACTGCAGTGAAATCTGCCTCTTTCGCTCTCTGGCACTCTTTCTCTCCCTCACTCTCACCCTGTCTCCCTTCCATGCTGAAAGAGACGTGCTTCTCTCCTTAGCTAATTGCATTCAGCCGGGAGTGAAAAAAACAGACGAAGGCTCACAAAGACGCCAAGGCCTCTTCTTCCAAACCTGCAAAAAAAATTGCATGGAGGAGAGTGAACGAAAGAGGGAGGGGGTGGTGAGCAGGAGAGAAATGTATATAGGAAGAGTGAGAGAGGGCTTCCTTGCTTACCAGAGCAAGAAAATCATTTCTGATATCCCCGATGCGGGGGGAGGCTAAGGTGATAGAGGGGGGAAAGAAGTGTGGAAAAGAGGGGATAAAGAAAGTAGGTATGAGGCAGGCGGCAAGGAGGGAAAGAGGCTGACTGGCAGGTAGGGAAAGAGGCTGACTGGCAGGTAGGGAAAGAGGCTCACTGGCAGGTAGGGACAGAGGCTGACTGGCAGGTAGGGACAGAGGCTGACTGGCAGGTAGGGAAAGAGGCTGACTGGCAGGTAGGGAAAGAGGCTGACTGGCAGGTAGGGAAAGAGGCTGACTGGCAGGTAGGGAAAGAGGCTGACTGGCAGGTAGGGAAAGAGGCTGACTGGCAGGTAGGGAAAGAGGCTGACTGGCAGGTAGGGAAAGAGGCTGGCTGGCAGGTAGGGAAAGAGGCTGGCTGGCAGGTAGGGAAAGAGGCTGGCTGGCAGGTAGGGAAAGAGGCTGGCTGGCAGGTAGGGAAAGAGGCTGGCTGGCAGGTAGGGAAAGAGGCTGGCTGGCAGGTAGGGAAAGAGGCTGACTGGCAGGTAGGGAAAGAGGCTGACTGGCAGGTAGGGAAAGAGGCTGGCTGGCAGGTAGGGAAAGAGGCTGGCTGGCAGGTAGGGAAAGAGGCTGGCTGGCTGGTAGGGAAAGAGGCTGGCTGGCTTGGTAGGGAAAGAGGCTGGCTGGCTTGGTAGGGAGGGAAAGAGGCTGGCTGGCTGGCTGGTAGGGAGGGAAAGAGGCTGGCTGGCTGGCAGGTAGGGAGGGAAAGAGGCTGGCTGGCTGGCAGGTAGGGAGGGAAAGAGGCTGGCTGGCTGGCAGGTAGGGAGGGAAAGAGGCTGGCTGGCTGGCAGGTAGGGAGGGAAAGAGGCTGGCTGGCTGGCAGGTAGGGAGGGAAAGAGGCTGGCAGGTAGGGAGGGAAAGAGGCTGGCTGGCAGGTAGGGAGGGAAAGAGGCTGGCTGGCAGGTAGGGAGGGAAAGAGGCTGGCTGGCAGGTAGGGAGGGAAAGAGGCTGGCTGGCAGGTAGGGAGGGAAAGAGGCTGGCAGGGGGCGAGGGAGAGATTTTTTAAATCCTTTATTTATTTGAGCCTTTATTACTTGTGTATGAGCAGAAAATAAATACTTGTCAGCAGAATGGGGAGAAAACAACATTCCAGTGGCCATTTGCTTACCAGTTAGTTGGGAGCAACATATGGCCTCGTGTGACTAGCTCCATCTTTCAAGTACACTGCTTTTCTGCTGCTCCTTGGCAGGTCACTGCCTCAATCTCCTGGAACGTTGGTACTTCCGACCACACTCCTCATGCCAACCCTGCCACCTGGGCATCGTGTGTGTTTTCACTAAGGAAGGTCTCACATACACGCACTTGCACAAACATAAGCAAGCGTACACACACACACACACACACACACACACACACACACACACACACACACACACACACACACACACACACACACACACACACACACACACACACACACACACACACACACACACACACACACACACACACACACACACACACACACACACACACACACACACACACACACACACACACACACACACACACACACACACACACACACACACACACACGCATGCACGAATGTGTGTGCATGCATGTGCAGGGTTTAACGTTAAACATTTCTCACTGGCACAGTTGGCATGCTTTCTCTATATTCAGCTGTTAATAGGCTATATTTGGTTATTATAATATACAGTCTTTGCAAAAAGTTTTGAGAATGACACAAATATTAATTTTCAGTCTGCTGCCTCAGTTTGTATGATGGCAATTTGCATATACACCAGAATGTTATGAAGAGTGATCAGATGAATTGCAATTAATTGCAAAGTCCCTCTTTGCCATGCAAATGAACTGATTCCCCAAAAAACATTTCCACTGCATTTCAGCCCTGCCGCAAAAGGAGCAGCTGACATGTTAGCGATTCTCTCGTTAACACAGGTGTGAGTTTTGACGAGGACAAGGCTGGAGATCACTCTGTCATACTGATTGAGTTCAAATAACAGACTGGAAGCTTCAAAAGGAGGGTGGTGCTTGGAATCATTGTTATTCCTCTGTCAACCATGGTTACCTGCAAGGAAACACGTGCCGTCATCATTGCTTTGCACAAAAAGTGCTATACAGGCAAGGATATTGCTGCCAGTAAGATTGCACCTAAATCATCAATTTATCGTATCATCAAGAACTTCAAGGAGAGTGGTTCAATTGTTGTGGAGAACGCTTCAGGGCGCCCAAGAAAGTCCAGCAAGCGCCAGGACCGTCTCCTAAAGTTGATTCAACTGCGGGATTGGGACACCACCAGTACAGAACTTGCTCGGGAATGGCAGCAGGCAGGTGTGAGTGCATCTGCATGCACAGTGAGGCAAAGACTTTTGGAGAATGGCCTGGTGTCAAGAAGGGCAGCAAAAAAGCCACTTCTCTCCAGGAAAAACATCAGGGACAGACTGATATTCTGAAAAACATGTACAGGGATTGGACTGCTGAGCACTGGGGTAAAGTCATTTTCTCTGAATCCCCTTTCCGATTGTTTGGGGCATCCGGAAAAAAAAGCTTGTTTGTAGAAGACAAGGTGAGCGCTACCATCAGTCCTGTGTCATGCCAACAGTAAAGCATCCTGAGACCATTCATGTGTGGGGTTGCTTCTCAGCCAAGGGAGTGGGCTCACCCGCAATTTTGCCTAAGAACACAGCCATGAATAAAGAATGGTACCAGCACATCCTCAGAGAGCAACTTCTCCTGCCATAAGGCAAAACTGTTAACTAAAGTGGCTCGGGGAACAAAACATCGATATTTTGGGTCCACGGCCAGGAAACTCCCCAGACATGAATCCCATTGAGAACTTGTGGTCAATCCTCAAGAGTCGGGTGGACAAACAAAAACCCACAAATTCTGACAAACTCCAAGCATTGATTATGCAAGAATGGGCTGCCATCAGTCAGGATGTGGCTCAGAAGTTAATTGACAGCACGCCAGGGCGGATTGCAGAGGTCTTGGAAAAAGAAGGGTCAACACTGCAAATATTGAGTCTATGCATCAACTTCATGTAATTGTCAATGAAATCCTTTGACACTTATGAAATGCTTGTAATTATACTACAGTATTCCATAGTAATATCAGACAAAAATCTAAACACACTGAAGCAGCAAACTTTGTGAAAATTAACATTTGTCATTAAAACCTTTGGCCATGACTACAACTTAAAGGCTCATTCTGTTCAGGACAACCCAGGGTAAAACGCATGTCATCCTTGTAACTAAATCAAGAATAGCGATCACATTTACATTTACATTTAAGTCATTTAGCAGACGCTCTTATCCAGAGCGACTTACAAATTGGTGCATTCACCTTATGACATCCAGTGGAACAGTCACTTCACAATAGTGCATCTAAATCTTAAAGGGGGGGGTGAGAAGGATTACTTATCCTATCCTAGGTATTCCTTAAAGAGGTGGGGTTTCAGGTGTCTCCGGAAGGTGGTGATTGACTCCGCTGTCCTGGCGTCGTGAGGGAGTTTGTTCCACCATTGGGGGGCCAGAGCAGCGAACAATTTTGACTGGGCTGAGCGGGAACTGTACTTCCTCAGTGGTAGGGAGGCGAGCAGGCCAGAGGTGGATGAACGCAGTGCCCTTGTTTGGGTGTAGGGCCTGATCAGAGCCTGGAGGTACTGAGGTGCCGTTCCCCTCACAGCTCCGTAGGCAAGCACCATGGTCTTGTAGCGGATGCGAGCTTCAACTGGAAGCCAGTGGAGAGAGCGGAGGAGCGGGGTGACGTGAGAACTTGGGAAGGTTGAACACCAGACGGGCTGCGGCGTTCTGGATGAGTTGTAGGGGTTTAATGGCACAGGCAGGGAGCCCAGCCAACAGCGATGTGCAGTAATCCAGACGGGAGATGACAAGTGCCTGGATTAGGACCTGCGCCGCTTCCTGTGTGAGGCAGGGTCGTACTCTGCGGATGTTGTAGAGCATGAACCTACAGGAACGGGCCACCGCCTTGATGTTAGTTGAGAACGACAGGGTGTTGTCCAGGATCACGCCAAGGTTCTTAGCGCTCTGGGAGGAGGACACAATGGAGTTGTCAACCGTGATGGCGAGATCATGGAACGGGCAGTCCTTCCCCGGGAGGAAGAGCAGCTCCGTCTTGCAGAGGTTCAGCTTGAGGTGGTGATCCGTCATCCACACTGATATGTCTGCCAGACATGCAGAGATGCGATTCGCCACCTGGTCATCAGAAGGGGGAAAGGAGAAGATTAATTGTGTGTCGTCTGCATAGCAATGATAGGAGAGACCATGTGAGGTTATGACAGAGCCAAGTGACTTGGTGTATAGCGAGAATAGGAGAGGGCCTAGAACAGAGCCCTGGGGGACACCAGTGGTGAGAGCGCGTGGTGAGGAGACAGATTCTCGCCACGCCACCTGGTAGGAGCGACCTGTCAGGTAGGACGCAATCCAAGCGTGGGCCGCGCCGGAGATGCCCAACTCGGAGAGGGTGGAGAGGAGGATCTGATGGTTCACAGTATCGAAGGCAGCCGATAGGTCTAGAAGGATGAGAGCAGAGGAGAGAGAGTTAGCTTTAGCAGTGCGGAGCGCCTCCATGATACAGAGAAGAGCAGTCTCAGTTGAATGACTAGTCTTGAAACCTGACTGATTTGGATCAAGAAGGTCATTCAGAATCATAAATGTTGATACTGTAAATGTTGATACACTCGTTTTCACATATAGAAATATGCAGTGCACATTTTGTGTGTGGTTTGCTTGCATGACATATAGGAATGTGACAAATTGAAAATGTAGCTTACTGTTTAAACTGCCATTTAATAAAAAATAAAAAAATCTGTTCCATTCAAACAATAAGAAAAATATCACGTCAACTCACAGGCAGTAGAATGCGGCTTCTGAAGCTGGACCATCACTTGGCAACCAGAACTGTCAATGAAATCATCTCTGAGCTGTCTGTATGCTGCCTGCACGCAGATCACACTCTCCTAAAAAAGTACCTTTGAATGTGTTAAATAACATGACTTGCCAAGACTTTTAGTAGAAAGAAAACACATCTTCCACTAGGAAACGACTCCTAAGATTCAGTATTTTTTTAAAACCGAGTGGACTTAGTTGCCACACTACAAACATTTGTATCTTTCGTAGCGAGCTTGCGAGGGACGGAGAGAAAGGGGAGGGTCACAGTATAGGCAGGTCGGCCACCAGGCAGACTGAGTCAGAACCATGCACTAGGCCTGTCTGTTAGCAATCAAATGCTGTATCTCGCTACAGAATGCTGTTTTTTGACATTTCTCTGCTTGCAATGTCTTGCGACTTCAGTAAGATAAGGCATATCATCAATGAATAGGCTAGGATATTCTATAAGCAAGACTGAATCCTGAACGCATCACTAGTGAAGATGAAGCTCAAGCTGCAATGCGATTTTTAATATATTTCAAATGAATATTTTTTTATTCTAATTTCCTTTAAAGGTTTAAATATTTAAACGTTCACACCTCTGACATCAACGCGGTATTTATTCACTTCCTCAACATATCTTTTAGAACAGATCAACTCCTCTCCAGGAACTTTTCTGCCATTTACAGTGCATTCGGAAAGTATTCAGACCCTTTGACTTTTCCCACATTTTGTTACAGCCTTATTCTAATGTTGCTTGTTTTCCCCCCTGATCAATCTATACACAATACCCCATTATGACAAAGCAAAAACATTTTTTTAATAGAAATTTTGGAAATGTATAAAAAATAAATAGAAATTGCTCTGACATGCCCTCTAGTAGAGAAGGTAAGAACGGTGGAAAATGCAGTCGGAGAATAATGCTTTCTTGACATAATAATTGTCTTTGTTTTTATAGAGGCATAAGAAATGTGACTGTGTGTAAATGATAACACATTCACGCAGGAAATTAAGAAATGTATTAATATTTTGGAAGTAAATGCTGGAATTAAACAATTCATTATGCAAATGAGAAAAAGCTGTCTGCATTAAGGAAATAGATGCCTGTCTCTCATGAGCGCCTGCTTTGGTCAGTGATTTAAGCAAACAAACACCCAGGCTATTAATTGAAGTTTTGCGGTATGTGACATAGCAATTCTATTACGAATCGAAAGTTTTGGCAAGAACTCTGCAAGGTCTCACACATGCTGTACAGACAGGCATTTGTCGCTCACATTTTTTTTCTAAGGATGAGGTATAGGCTAATGGGTACTTCAAATGTCCGTTTCTGATAAAAAGTGTAAGATTGGAGTAGCCATTTCCCTTTCAACAATCTTTTCATGCTCAGGGCTCCCAAGTGGTGCAGCGGTCTAAGGCACTGCATCTCAGTGCAAAAGGCGTCACTGCAGTCCCTGGTTCGAATCCAGACTGCATCACATCCGGCTGTGATTGGGAGTCCCGTAGGCCCACAATAGGCCCAGCATTGTCCAGGGTTGGCCGTCATTGTAAATAAGATTTTGTCCTTAACTGATTTGCCTAGTTAAATAAAAAAATATTAGTAATAGTGGAATGCATTGGTGTATAATATTACCATTGGGGGAACAAGGACATTAATAGTCATATCATTCCAGAAAACTAGATATTAAACTGTTTTTGAAGTGGTCACTATACAGCTCTTGGTATTGTTTGCAAGTATATTGTGTCTTATGTAAATTTCAAACCCAACATGTTATATTATCATGGCCACCTAATCCTTATTTTCCAATTGGCTCATTGGGCCACAACTTATCTGGGAAAAATAAATGGAGATATTTCTACAGCCTAGTCTCAAATTGCTTAATGATTTGATAGTCTTATAGTAAAGGTATTAGATGGGTCATAACAAAGAATGATTTCCAATGCTAGAAATATCCATTATCAGCCCTGTCTCGATTTGAGTGAACTCTGCCTCTTTCTCCGTTCCATGCTGAAAGAGGCATGTGCTTCTCCCCTTAGCTATTTGCATTCAGCGCCGCAGTGAGAAAAACAGATGCGAAAGCTCACTAAGACAGGCTTACCTCGGCTTCCAAACCTGCATAAAATGCAACGAGGGAAGATGATGAAAGATGGGGATGAGATAGTTAGTACGAATATAGAGGGAGAGAGATTCCTTGCTCACCAGAGCAGAAAATCATCACTGATAGAGCACTGTCTTCAAGAGATTTCCCCCATGTTCAGATAGAGGGTGGCTATGGTAATGGAGGGGGAAAGGAGAAGAGCAGAGAGAGAGGAGAAAGAAGGGGAGAAGAGGGTTAAATAAGGAAAGGAAATAACGATAGTGATTCTTGAGGGACTCGGCATGCTTATCAGATGGTTAGGTGAATCTTTAAGCAAGACTCCTACTCTGCTGCCAACTCCTTGACAGGTGACTGCCTCAATATCATGCCACTTGGGCATCGTCTGTGTTTTTTGCTAAGGAAGCTAAGTTCTCACACATGTAAACAGACACACACACATACACACATATAACAGAAAAAGTGTGTGTGTGTGTGTGTGAGTGAGAGAGAGAGCCCTTCCCTCCTGGAAACTGAGACAGCCTTTCCTGTCACCTCTAGTAGCTTCTTGTCATTATCTATGATGTTGTGAGTGACAGTACACCTTCAAAAGGCACATCACTGATCAATTCTGAATGAAAATGTGTCAGCAAACTAACTAATTCTCTCTGTCCTCACATCTCCTTTGTCAATAGGGGGAAGGAGGAAACATGGGAGGAGGGTGTAACACACACGGAGTATAATGTAAATGTAGCTGTTGTCCCGTCTCTGTGGTGACTTCACAGTGGGGAAGCAAAGCATTGAGTAACCTCACATGTTCAATCAATCAAGTGTATTTCGCAGAGACTGCTTCTCCGATGTCATGGTGACGTTGCCTAGATAAGCACAGAAACTCCTCGTCGGGTCTAACGGTCGTCTCGTGCTGAACTGCGCATGTGCAGGCTGTCAAACCAGTCACTCCTTTGAAATGAAGTTGTTTTTGACAAAAATGGAAATGTGTCAGTTTGTCACTTTCACGAGATTGTATAAATAACATGGTCATCTACTTAAGCCATTGGATCCAATCTAGGTTGTGCCTTCCTTAGCCTACCTTTTAGGAGTGTGAAGATTTTCAGACAGAAATATGGACGATCAATATTTATTTCTATGAAATGTAGTAAACTATAGCCTAATCATATTTAGGAAGTACATTCCAATTTGTAAGTCGCTCTGTATAAGAGCGTCTGCTAAATGACTTAAATGTAATGTAATGTACATTTCCTTGGAAAGATAACTGCCCCGTGCTTCTCCGCCCGTGCATAGGCTATTGCCTACTCTATTAAATTGAGACCACACGCACACCTGATCTCGCAGGTGTGTGTGTGTGTGGAAGCAGCAAGAATGATGACAACACTTGCTACATTTTGAAAGAGGATACAGCCTACACTACATGACCAAAAGTATATGGACACCTGCTCGTCGAACATCTCATTCCAAAATCATGGGCATTAACCTGTTGCGACGAGCAATCCCGTATCCGGGATCTTAAGTATAGCCTCAAGCTCCTTAGCACAACACTGTCATCTCAGATTTTCAAAATATGCTTTTCAACCATAGCAAAACAAGCATTTGTGTAAGAGTATTGATAGCTAGCATAGCATTAAGCCTAGCATTCAACAGGCAAAATTTTCACAAAAACAAGAAAAGCATTCAAATAAAAATAATTTACCTTCGGATGTTTTCAATGAGGACTCTCAGATAGCAAATGTTCAGTTTTTCCAAAAATATTATTTGTGTAGGAGAAATCGCTCTGTTTTGTTCATCACGTTTGGCTGAGAAACCCCCCCCGAAAATTCAGTCATTAAAAAGCTAACTTTTTCCCAAATTAACTCCATAATATCGACAAACATGGCAAACGTTGTTTAGAATCAAACCTCAAGGTGTTTTTCACATATCTATTCGATGATAAGTCACTCGTGGCAGTTTAGTTTCTCCTCCTTGTTTAAAACGGGAATGTTTTTAATCCAAAAAATGTAATAGCGCCCCCTAATGCATAACTGGATAATATGGAGTTGGTCCCCCCCCCCCTTTGCTGCTATATAAGTATCTATATTTCCATGCACAACACTTGAATTTTCATTAACATTTATAATGAGTATTTCTGTGAATTCACGTGGCTCTCTGCAATATCACTGCATGTTTTGGAACAACTGAACATAACACGCCAATGTAAAATAAGATTTTTGAATGATTTGTATTTATCCATTTTAAGTTATACTCAGTAGAGGGTAAGTACATTCAGCATTGCTGTTCTCTATCTAGCTATATGTTTTGCTTCCAAATTGCCTTAACTGAATATGAACTTTACCAAACAAAACATGTATTGTGTAACATGGAAAAATGGTGATTCATTTTTGGCTGGAAAAATGGCTGGGTTTTTCTGTGAGTTGGTGGTGACCTAGCATAGTCATTTGTGGAGCTTTCGCTGTAAAGCATTTTTGAAATCCGACACTGTGGCTGGATTAACGAGAATTGTATCTTTAAAATGGTGCCTAATACTTGTATGTTTGAGAAATTTGACTTATGAGATTTCTGATTTGTATTTGGCGCCCTGCAATTTCATTGGCTGTTGGCGAGGGGTTCCGCTCAACAGGTTAACAAACTATAGTTTTGGCAAGTCGGTTAGGCCATCTACTTTGCATGACATGTCATTCTTCCAACAATTGTTTACAGACAGATTATTTAACTTATAATTCACTGTATAAAAATTCCAGTGGGTCAGAAGTTCACATACACCAAGTTGACTGTGCCTTTAAACAACTTGGAAAATTCCAGAAATGTCATGGCTTTAGAAGCTTCTGATAGGCTAATTGACATAATTTCAGTCAATTGGAGGTGCGCCTGTGGATGTATTTCAAGGCCTACCTTAAAACTCAGTGCATCTTTGCTTGACATCATGGGAAAATTTTAAAAAATCAGCCAAGACCTTGTAGACCTCCACAATTCTGGTTCATCCTTGGGAGCAATTTCCAAACGCCTGAAGGTACCACGTTCATCTGTACAAACAATAGTATTAAATACCATGGGACCGCGCAGCCGTCATACTGCTCAGGAAGGAAACACATTTTTGTCTCCTAGTGATGAACATACTTTGGTGCAAAAAGTGCAAATCAATTCCAGAACAACAGCAAAGACCTTGTGAAGATGCTGGAGGAAACAGGTTCAAAAGTATTTATATCTACAGTAAAACGAGTCCTATATCGACATAACTTGGCCGCTTAGCAACGAAGCCACTGCTCCAAACCACCATAAAAAAACAGACTACGGTTTGCAACTGCACATGGGGACAAAGATTGTACTTTTTGGAGAAATGTCCTCTGGTCTGATGAAACAAAAGTAAAACTGTTTGGCCATAATGACTATTGTTATGTTTGGAGGAAAAAGAGGGAGGCTTGCAAGCTGAAGAACACCATCCCAACCGTGAAGCACAGGAGTGGCAGCATCATATTGTGTGGTTGCTTTGCTGCAGGAGGGACTGGTGCACCTCACAAAATAGATGGCATCGTGAGGGTGGGAAATTGTGGATATATTGCAGCAACATCTCAAGACATCAGGAAGTTAAAGCTTGGGCACAAATGGGTCTTCCAAATGGACAATCACCCCAAGCATACTTCCAAAGTTGTCAAAATGGCTTAAGGACAACAAATTGAAGTTATTGGAGTGGCCATCACAAAGCCCTGACCTCAATCCTATAGGAAATGTGTGGGCAGAACTGAAAGTGTGTGCGAACAAGGAGATCTACAAACCTGACTCAGTTACACCAGCTCTGTCAGGAGGAATGGTCCCAAATCCCACTTATTGTGGGAAGCTTGTGGAAGGCTACCTGAAACGTTTGACTGAAGTTATACAATTTAAAGGCAATGCTAACAAATACTAATTGAGATTATGTAAACTTCTGACCTACTGGGAATGTGTTGAATGAAAAATAGCTGAAATAAATTATTCTGACAATTTACATTCTTTAAAAAAAGTGGTGACAGGGAATTGTTACGAGGATTAAATGTCAGGAGTTGTGAAAAACTGAGTTGAAATGTACTTGGCTAAGGTGCATGTAAACTTCCGACTTCAACTGTATGCGTGTGCGTCTCTATGTATGTATGTCAAAGACGTATAAAGTTGTTAAAGTAGCAATAATTAAAACTTCAATTACAGCGCCCAGAAAGCTCTTTTATTTATTTTAAAATCATGCAATGTGATTTTCTGGATTTTTGTTTTAGATTCCGTCTCACAGTTGAAGTGTACCTATGATAAAAATGTCAGACCACTACATGCTTTATGTAGGAAACACTGCCGATTTTGCAGGTAATCAAATACTTGTTCTCCCCACTGTATATCCATGCATAGACTGGCAAAAATAACTACCCAGAAAAAATTGCATTTTATTTTTAATACCACATATTTGATGTGTCACAGGGTCACAACAACTCACATTTTGTTTCATGTTTTTTCTTTTTACAAAAATGTCCTGCCTTCCACTGAAATTTTTTCAAAAACCTATTTAAATATCTTGAACTTCATCCTTTGAGATTTGTTTTGGTCTCTGAGTCAACAAAACAGTTTTTGTATTTTAATATAAAATACTGTTTTTATACTGTATCACAATTTTGTTACCCTGAATCACTACGGCCCACAAATTTTAATTCAATGTGATTCCTTCAGCAATAACACTAATGATCATATGAACTATTAGTAGCAGCAATAGTATTTTTCTTTTAGCTATTTTAAGTGTAAAACTGTAAAAAAACAGGACAAGATGTTTCAAATGTGCAGGCTACCTGAACTTATCTTCCATATGTGTGTGTGTGTGGACCCATACTCCACACACATAAAGAACATGGGTTTTACTATGCAACATAGTTTAACTGGCACATGAGGTACAATTTAATTCACATAGGATTAAATCAGCATGGAACATTCCCAACAAAGCATTCATTAATAAACATTCCATAAACATTGTGCAAAAAACTGTAGTTTTGCTAAAAGTCAGCACGAAACACTGGATGTCTTTCTCAAATTTATATTGCAATGCTTTGATACACCCTTCACTTTTTTTCTGGAGTGGAGGAAGCAAGTGTTTGAGATTGAGGCTCAAGGGATTACTAGTTCTGGAGTCCAGGACTCAGATGGTTGCTCCAGCTCTGGAGGTGCAGGTTCATGTTGTACTTGTGGATGTTGTTCAGGGTGCTGCTCAAACGAGTTTCCTTCAGTGGATACTGGAAGTAAGTTCATCACCACATTCATTTGTTTGATTTTTTCACTGCGCCGCCTCTGATTTAATCCAAATGTTTCCCTTTTTTTCAGCATCAGTGTGTCATTGTATGGATCGGTGGATGACGGGGAATGATCTTCTCTGATAGCTTAAAAACGAAAATGTAATAGTTATGACACTGGCACAGAATAGGATTCCCATCCATTAAATGTTATTAGTAGTCTCTTAATAGTAGGCTATACAATGATAATACAAAGTATAAAAGTTAAATCAACTCCCTCTGCCTTTCTCAAACATGTTTTGTTACATTTTCATTGCTAATGTTAATAATGATGACATTACTATTATTTGCGCCTGCGGCAACACTTTGCGTTGCATTATTACACAATTATTACATGCTAGTTAATGTTGTAATTATGCATTGCTACACAAACTGGTAGATTTCTATTCAATGCAGGTAGACAAAAGCAATTTCAAGATAAACAAAATAGCTATATAAATTGCCCATCAGACTACTTCAATTCAAACTTGTACAGTCTGGATTTTTCATAGTGCCCCAGCTATTAAGTAATATAATTCATAATCCATTTTTAATCCATAATTGTGTAATATTATATTAACTAATATAATCCATCAGTTATACCTTAACTGCAGTGCAATAAAACATTCTCTACAATGTATTGTACAACTTAATGTTAAGTGTTATTCACCCAGCTTTATTTCCTATTATATCTTATTCTGTTGCTGACAGTAACTTGAAACCATGAAAACAATACCTCGCTTTTCTTCTGGATTGTCTTTCCTCCATAGCAACTGGATCTGCGTTAATGTTTTTGTGCGTGCAGCCCTCTCCTTATTTGACAACCGCATCTACAGTATAAAGATAATGTACCTTGAAATGCCATAAAATAGTTTTAAAATGATAATATTCTGTATTCATACAAGTAAATTTGAATTGCATGATTAAATGTTGTAAACTAGTGAAAACATGGGATAACAAAGCTACTGTCCTTCAGCATAACGGGTGACATTGTGGTATAACAACTTGTTGTGCTGAAGGAAAAAAGCGTGATATGGATTTCATACATAAATATATTTAACAGGCAGTTCCTCGGCCACCAATATAAAATAACCTTGACCTATGAAGATGATCCTTTTCATATTTAATATAGCTTTTTATATATAACATTTATATATAACATTAAAAGTATGTTTTCTGTGTTGTGTGAAAAACAGGCATTTTTTTTACAAAGTTTACTAGAGTGTGAAAAGGTGAAATCATCAAATATTTTAGATTACCATGATGTGATATGCTTTTTACCTTTGTTATACTGAATGACATTGATGCGCAGAAGTCCTGAAAAAAGTTACTAAAGTTATTAAATAATTTGTAGATACAGTATGTCGGCCATTCTATATATTGTTGCAAACACTAACACAATTTTGCCATGGATCTTCATTTATATATACATATATATATTTTTTAAATATTTTTTTTTGCATTTTCCAATTAAGAACATTCAAAACAAAAGTGAAAAGATATTAGACAACGATAGGACGAAGTGACAGTAACAGACGAACGTAACAAAAATAAATTATAATTATAGTTATATAAACAAACATACAATAATAAGAAATAAAATATTTAAAAATTATTTAAAAAAATAAAACAAGACATTGGATCACCTGCCGTAGGCTACATAATATACATTACGTGTGAAACATTATGTGAGGATTATATATAGATTCAATCAATGAGATGTGGGGAGAGATTTTCCATATAGTCAATAAAAGGTTGCCAAATTCTGTAAAATGTCTAACTTATTCCTCAAGCAGTAAGTGATTTTCTCCAAAGGGATACAACTATTAACTTCCGAAAGCCACATTGCAACTGGCAGGGAGGAATCCAATTTCCATTTCAAGGCAATACATTTCTTGGCAATCTCTAGCAATATTTCTGTTAGCTTTATAGTATGGCTTTGCCTAAGATTGGTGTTAGTAAAGTTACCCAGTAGACAGACCTCCGGGTCTAAAGGAAATGCAACCCCGTGAATTGAGGATATGGTATCGCATACCCACTGCCAAGTGGAATGGAGGAAAGTTCCTTCATCTGAGCCACATCCAAAACATAGGGAGGAGATATCTGGGTTGAACCTGTGCAGTCTGGATGGGGTGATATAGAGCTGATGGAGGAAATTAAACTGGATCAGTCTGTATCTGGAGTTCAATGTGGATGTAACCCCATCCCTGCATAGGTCACTCCATAGATCCTCATCAAGATCAATACCCATACTTCTCTCCCATCTAAGTCGGGGTTTATCTAGCCCAGGCAGTGTTAGTCCTGACATAAGAGCATTGTAAACACGGGAAATGGTCTTGAACAGTGGTTGGTCTGCGTGGCAGAGTTGTTCAGTAGGTGACATCTTAGGTAGGTTCCATTGTCCCTTGAGCGTCACCCTAATACAGTTTCGTAGTTGTAGGTAGCTAAAGAAGTCCCTGTTAGGCAAGTGGTATTTCTGTTTCAGCTGATCAATAGATCAGAACTCCCTCCTCGTAACAATGTTCCAGAAGAGTGATCCCCTTATCAGACCATGGTCTAAAGTTAGTATTCTGGAAAAACATAGGGATCAATCTATTGTTCCATAAAGGGGTTTTAGGGGAAAGGAATCCCCCTCGTCTGAACAGCTCATGCAGTTTGCACCATGCCGGGACAGAATGTATGATTAACCTGTTGATCCTACCCCCTACTTTTTCGAACATTCTGTTAAAAATCGCGCAACATTTCAGCGCCCTGCTACTCATGCCAGGAATATAGTATATGCATATGATTAGTATGTGTGGATAGAAAACACTCAGACCTTTCTAAAACTGGTTAAATCACGGCTGTGACTATAACAGAATGTGCGTTTAATCGGAAAGTGCAGGAATATCTGATCACTGAAAACTGGAAAATATATCAATGCGCCACTTGAATGTATTGTTGAATAGAAACCACATTACCTGGAGCCGAGGTTGCAATACCTACAGCTTCCACACGATGTCAACAGTCTTTTCATTTGCCTAGGATTTTTTTCTTGGTCAAACGAACAAGAGCCCATTTCTTCCGGGTCTCCAACAGGATATTTTGGTTGAGATTTATCCGGACATTATTTCGAGACGTAGAGCTATAGAATATACATCGCCCCGTGATCAATTTGATCGATTATTAACGTTTACTAATACCTAAAGTTGCATTACAAAAGTATTTTGTTGCGTTATAAAACAGTTTTTTCCCTTGATCACACAGTCTTCATAGATCGATATCTAGGCTATATATGGACCGATTTAATCGAAAAAAAGACCCAATAGTGATGTTTATGGGACATCTAGGAGTGCCAACAAAGATCGTCAAAGGTAATGAATGTTTTATATTTTATTTCTGCATTTTGTGTAGCGCCGACTATGCTTATTATTTTGTTTACGTCCCCTGCGGGTCTTTAGGGGTGTTGCATGCTATCAGATAATAGCTTCTCATGCATTCGCCGAAAAGCATTTTAAAAATCTGACTTATTGGCTGGATTCACAACGAATGTAGCTTTAATTCAGTACCCTGCATGTGTGTTTTAATGAACGTTTGAGTTTTAAAGAGTGCTATTAGCATTTAGCGTAGCGCATTTGCATTTCCAGATGTCTAGATGGGACGCCTGCGTGTCGGGTGGAGGTAAGAGGTTAAAGGGTTGTCTGTGATGGTTTTTATAGATTTTCTGTCCCATTTGTAAAACAAATCTGCCCCAGTGTCATCATTTACCTCAAGCTTTTCAATGTTCAACCATGAGGGAGAGGGACCATTGTCAAACCTCTGAGCCAGAAATCTAGAGTGTGCAGCCCAGTAGTACATTCTAAAATTGGGGAGGTTTAAGCCCCCTTTACTGTAATCAAGGGTCAGTTTATCCAGGCCAACCCTAGGGGTTTTGCCGTGCCAGATAAACCGTCTGGTCAGCTTGTCGAGAGAGGGAAAAAAATGCTTAATTTTAATTACATTGATTCTACCCAGTAGAGTGAGAGGTAAGTCCATCCATTTACAAAGATCAACCTCCACCTTTTGCAACAAACTGGCCAGATTGAGTTTATAGAGGTTGTTCAGATTACCATCCACCATTATGCCCAAATATGTGAAGCCTAAAAGGAAACTTGTGCTTGATGGTATGATTGTCAAAGACAGACAACGGTAAGATTTCGCTTTTATCAAGATTGACCTTATATCCAGAGAAAGAACTATAACACTGTAGTAGGATCTGCAAGTGAGAGAGGGAGTGTTCTGGGTTTGTTAGGAATAAGATAAGGTCGTCCGCAAAGAGTGATAATTTATGGGTATGGGGGCCCACCTCAAAGCCATGTATGTCAGGGCACGTTCTAATACCCTCAGCCAACGTTTCGATGGCGAGGGCAAAGAGGTGGGGGCTAATTGGGCAACCTTGTCTGTTCCCCCTATAAAGAGGGAAAGAGGAGGAAGTAATCCCATTGGTAGCAATCCTAGCTTTAGGAGATTTGTAGGGTGATTTTATCAAATTTACAAACACGGTACCTAAACCGAACTTTTCCAAGACGTGAAAGAGGTATGGCCATTCAACCCCATCAAAGGCCTTTTCAGCGTCGAGGGAGACTGCGACACCAGGTATTTTGTTTTTGTTAGCAAGTTGAATTATATCAAAGTACCTTCTGAGATTATTGGAGGACAATCTATTAATTATGAAGCCAGTCTGATCTGGGTTGACCAACAGGGGAAGACATGACTCCAGTCTCTTAGATAGCAGCTTGGTGACCAGTTTACAATCTGTGTTAAGGAGAGATTGGTCTATAGGAGGCGCACTTTAGCATGTTTTTCCCTTTCTTGTGGATTACAGTAATCACTGCTTGAGAGAAGGACTCTGGAAAGCAGTTGTCTTCTGGCTTTTTTAAGTACCTCCATAAGGTAGGGGACCAACAGCTCCCTAAATTCTTTATAGAACTCTGGAGGGAAGCCATCCTCCCCAGGAGATTTATTAGAAGGTAAGGATTTAATGGCCTCCAACAATTCAGGGACTGAGAAGTGTTCACTCAGGCGCTCGCTGTCTTCCCCTGACAGGCATGGGAGGTTGAGAGAGGAGAGAAAGGAGTCTATCTCTGATAGATCATCGCTTGATTGGGGAGTGTAGAGGTCTTCATAGTATTTCTTAAAAGTATTATTAATTTCAGTAGGGTCGAAAGATATCTCTTTAGTGAGTTTCTATGGCATTAATTGTCCTCTTACTTTCCTCTGCTTTCAGTTGCCATGCCAATACTTTGTGAGCTTTCTCTCCAAGCTCATAATAACGCTGTTTTGATTTAGTGATGGCCCTCTCAGCTTGATATGTGTTCAGAATATTATATTAAAGTTTTTTATTTGCCAAAAGCCTGTATAGATCTTTAGTCGGGCCTCTTTGGTAGGTTTTCTCTAGCTCGGATATTTCAGACTCAAGAGCACTCAGTTCCGCACCGTGTTTTTTCTTCAGCCCTTTAGTATAGGAAATAATCTGTCCCCTCAGGTAGGCCTTCAATGTGTCCCAAAGAATAAAGCTGTCAGGAGCAGAGGGTTTGTTTGTCAAAGTAAAAATATTGATCTGCTCTTTGATGAATGCACAAAATTCAGGTTGCTTTAGAAGTGTAGAATTTTGTCTCCATCTATATGCTCCATTTACCTTGGTAGGAATGGAGATTGATAATACCAGAGGAGAATGGTCACTAAGCAATCTGGGAAGATACTCGGCATCTAACACTCTATGAAACAGTTGTGTCGAAAGTAAAAAGTTATCTATGCGTGTTTGTGTCTTGTGTGGGTGTGAATAAAAAGAGTAGTCCCTATCCCGTGGGTGCAACTGTCTCCAGATGTCTAGTAAATTGAGATCTTTCATGAATGACATGGTGAGCTTGCCGGCTTTGGTAAGAAGTGAGGGTTTATCAGAAGACCTATCAAGAACTGTATCTAAGCAAAAATTAAAATCTCCTCCAGCCAGTAGCCATCCTGGTGGTGCTTGAGCAACCTGAAGGAAGACATTCTGAATAAACTTATGGTCATCGAAGTTAGGAGCATAGATATTCAATAGGGTCCAAGACTCTGAAAACATATGCCCATGCACCAAAACAAACCTGCCCGAGGGATCAGAGATGGTGTTGTTGACGCAGAAGGGGATGTGTCTACTTAACAAAATTGCAGTTCCTCTTGCTTTGGAGTTAAAAGAGGATGCAAAAACTTGTCCTACCCATTCCCTCTTCAATTTCTTGTGTTCACTGGCTGTAAGATGTGTTTCTTGTAAAAACACAATGTCAGCCTTTAATTTCTTAAGGTATGTATAGACACTTTTCCTTTTAATCGGGCTGTTAAGACCTTTTACGTTGAATGTGACATATTTTAGTGGATTAAGCATAGGTTGGATTTCAAATATGTAACTGAATAGAAATCTATCATATGCAGATAATTAGGAAATGTTTCAACTTTGGTTTGAGCACAAAAGTGACCTGTGTGTCTCTTTAGGAAGGAAACAATAAACATAGAAAAAATGGAGAAAAAAATAATACAAATCCCACCCACCCCGATTGTCAGACTAGAACAGTCCCAACAATCAAACATGAATACACTTGTAGAGATACGTTGCTGCTCGCTTTCCATCTTGCTCTTACTAGCTAAACCTTGGCGTAAACTAAAACCTGCGAGCTCTCTAAATTGAAAACAAACGTTGTGAATAGATATTTATGGCTGAATATTTACTGCCCACGGTAAGGGCAGCTTGAGTCTCTTTACGAAAGATTAACATAAATGAGGGGGAAAGCAGTGGGCCTAAACTCACTTATTGCTTCGCCCAGTAGATATGGACTAAACCAAAATATACTCTCCTGTAAATGTAATAGAACTCACCCCGGGAAGATACGGTTAGTTGAAAATGTACAAATCAATTAAAGTGACCGGGAGATACCAGCAGTTCAATCCGGATAAGAGAAAACAAACTAACTGCATTTTATCCCCCAGAGAGACCATCCTGGCTCAGACTCAGACGTTGCTCAGTTCTTTGAGAAAAGTGTGCACTTCTCCCGGTGTGTTGAAGAGATGGCTTCGGCCTTTGTACTGAACTTTCATCCGCGCAGGGTGGATGAGGTAGCCGGTGATGTTCTTCTCGTTCAGTGCTTTGGCGGCAGGTCTGAACTGCTTGCGGTGTCTGGCGAGGTCCGCGCTCATATCCGGGAAAAGGCTGATCCTCTTCCCATCAATGGCGATGTCCCCTTTGGCTCTTGCGAGTTGCAGTATCTTCTCTCTGTCTTGGAAACGGAGGAACCTGATCAGGACGGCTCGTGGGGGCTCATCTGGCCGGGGTTTCGGCGCTGATGTTCTGTGGGCGCGTTCGATGGCTTGGTGAAGTTGGTTATGCCTAGGACCCCGGGATCCATTGGGTGAAGAAACGGACCGGGTCACGGCCCTCGCTGTCCTCTTTCAATCCCACCACACGGATATTACTACGTCTACTCTGGTTCTCCATCTGATCTACTTTGTTTTTGAGGTAGGCATTGTCCTTTTGCAGTTGTCAAGACCTGGTCATGTCTAGCGATGGTATCTTCAACTGTGCTAATGCGCAGCTCTGCCTCAGTCGTTCTCAAAAGGAGATCATTCATGGAGGATTTCAGGTCGTCAATGGAAGAATGGAGTTCAGCCGATTTCTTATCGATTTTCAGAGAAAGACCTCTGTTACCATCCTGAATTTCCTGGAGGAGAGTAGCCAGCATGTCGGCAGGCTCGCAAGAGGCTGCTGAGAGCAACAGTCTGGAACTGTCGTCTGAGTTATGAGGGCTAATGCTAATCTTGCTAGCTGTAGCGTTATCGTTATCTTGGGTATCAACAACGTTTTGGTCGTCCTTCTTGCCTCTCGGTCGGAGGTCTCTTTGGGAAGGTAAGTACTTGACAATTTATCAGCCAATGTTAGAATATTGTTTCAACGTTATTTAGGTAAAAATATAATAACTTTGAAGAGCTCGGTTTGTCAACGTCTGCTCAGCTCCGCGGCATCGCGTGTCTCCTTCATTTATATTTTTAAATCACTTTTGTCATTAGAATTTTTACCCGAACAGTTACATTGAAGAACATGTTGACACTTTAAAGCTCAATAACGCCCCTTAATTTAATAGTTTGCAACACAAATATTTCTGGGTCAAAAGAAGGGAAAGAATTGAATGATTTAGTATTATATCTATGCTTATCTTTTTATGTTAAATGAATGGCCTTCGGACACCAAATTTACTTTCAGTGTAAACCGTAATGACAAAAACCAGATATAAAGTATGTCAAAGATAATGGACCTAATATATTTTAAAATCATCTTTGAGAACTACCAATTACCAAAATAAAAGCTTGACAGTCAGGGAGAATTGAACATTCACCAAACAATGAATTTAGCAGTGTTGGTTTTATGTTTGAGCAAAATGCATAGAATTGCAGGAAATTTACTTGGGAGAGAGCTGCAATATGTAACTTCGGGCGACCCGACCAAATTTACATAGAAATGTGTGTTATAGATCTATGTGTGTTATAGATCTATAAGTCCAAGAATGGGTAGATCTATGTGCGCTATATCTATACTTCCAATTTGTTGCATTTTTGGATTTTACTTTCGGTTTTGTACGCCAGCTTCAAACAGCTGAAAGAAAATGCAATATTTTTGGTTATGGAAAATATATTTCAGTGGTTTATTAGTGATGCAATGATTATCTACACTAC
The DNA here is from genome assembly GCF_021184085.1 of Oncorhynchus gorbuscha. Classification (NCBI taxonomy): domain Eukaryota; kingdom Metazoa; phylum Chordata; class Actinopteri; order Salmoniformes; family Salmonidae; genus Oncorhynchus; species Oncorhynchus gorbuscha. Next base: position 14,841,599 of record NC_060190.1, on the reverse strand, counting down.
ACATGCTTTTTATGTCACGTAAACTGGAATGAGGTGAACCATTTGAAGTTTTGCAACCAGGAATTGGCGGTGCAATTTCTGCATAGTTTCTAACAGCTGTCATTCAAATAACCATACAGCGCTCTGAAGCATGTTACAGGGCTGTAAATCATATAGCATGTTACAGTACAGTCACTGCGTTCCAATTTAGGTGCTTATCAATTACAAAATCCTTTTTTTTTTACCCATATACGGGAAAGGGCTACCAATAAGGAAGAGATCGGTACTGAAAGACCACTTCATTATCTGATCTCTTATTCTGTGAACTACAATACCCAGCTTACCCCTTTTCGTCTCCTGCTAAAGTAGTAGTGTTGTAGTTTGAGGGGATATTTGGGTGTGTTTAGTTTTTTCTATTAGTTTTTGGCATTGTTCAGAGTTCAGACAGTGACAATTCTTGCATAGTTCTAGTGTTAATCGAAAGTATTGGCAAGGTCTCTCGCGCACACATGACGTACAGACATGTCAGTCTCACGTTTTTTCTATCAATGGTGTAATATCGCTAATGGGTACGTCAAATCACAGTTTCTGAGGCTAAGTGAGACTGGAGTAGATGTTTCCTTTGTCAAAAAAAAATGTCATGCTCAAAGGATCCATTTTAGTGAGTGCGACGCATTGGCGTACAATAATACCATTGGGGTAGGAAGACATTTGATAGGCATATAATTCACATTTCTTTGCAATCTTCATTCTTTGGTTAAAGACATTAAATTGGGGTCTCAGTGGTACGTTTTCCTTTCATTATACATCTCTTGGCATTTGTTGCAAGTATATTGTCTTGGATAAATTTCAAACCCAACATCTAATATTATCATGGCCACCTAATCATTTGTTCCCAATTGGCTCGTTTGACTAAACTTAATTCTACAGCCGAGTCTCAAATTGCTTAAAGAGTTGATAGTCTTATAGTAAAGGTATTAGATGGGTCATAACAAAATTATTTCCAATGCTAGAAATATCCATTATCATCCCTGTCTCGAGACTGCAGTGAACTCTGCCACTCTATCTCACTCGCTCTCTCCCCCTTCCACGCTGAAAGAGACATGTGCTTCTCTCCTTAGCTAATCACATTCAGCCCTGCAGGCTCACTAAGATGTGATGGCTTACCTCGGATTCCAAACCTGCAACACAAAAAAAAGCACAGGGGGAAGAGAATGAGAGGGAGGTGAGAAAAAACGAATATAGGAAGAGTGAGAGAGGCAGAAAGAGGGTTTCCTTGATCACTAGAGCAGAAAATCATCTCTGATAGAGCACTGTCTTCAAGGGATTTCCCCGATGTTCAGAGAGGGTGGCTATGGTAATGGAGGGGGAAAGGAGAAGAGCAGAGATGGTGAGAAGAGAGGAAAGGATGGAACAAGAGGGGATAAAAAGAAAGGGAAAGGAGAGAGGAGACGAAAGATTTGATGAGCTTGGAAAGAAGGGGAGAAGAGGGTTAAATACGGAAAGGAAATGACGATAGTGATTCTTGAGGGACTCTGCATGCTTATCCGATAGTTAGGAGCCAGCCTCGTGTGACTGTGAGGAGCTGAGAAGCACCATATTCCTGAATCTTTAATCAGGACTCCTGTTCTGCTGCCAACACCGTGACAGGTGACTGCCTCAATATCCTGGAACTTTGGAGCTTCCGCACACTCTACTCATGCCAACCCCACCCCCTGGGCATTGTGTGTGTGTTTTAGCTAAGGTCTCACTCTCACCAAGCACACACCGACATACTCAGTCACACACACAAATAACATAATAAAGCACAAAAATGTGTGTGTGCACGTGAGACCTTAGCTTCCCTCTTGAAGACTTGGGACAGCCTTTCCAGTAACCTCAAGTATCTTCTTCTCATTATCTATGATGCTTTGCATGACGGTACACCTTCAAGAGGCAAAACGCTGATCAATTCTGAATGAAAATGCGTGGAGTTGCATTATCCTGTCTTAGATTCCTTTCGTTTGCCAAGATATCCCATGACACACCAATGTTTAAAGCTAAAACAGCTTATTCTCTCGGTTCTCACATCTCCTTACCCTATAGGGGGAAGGAGGAAACATGTGAGGAGGGTGTAACACACACACTTCCTGTACGATCGCTGGAGCGTGGACACAACGCCAGTGTCCCACCTGGCCAACATCCAGTGAGATTGCAAACATTGCAGTGTCAAATACAGAAATACTCATTATAATACATTTATTTATTTATTTCACCTTTATTTAACCAGGTAGGCAAGTTGAGAACAAGTTCTCATTTACAATTGCGACCTGGCCAAGATGACACATACAACGACACAGAGTTACACATGGAGTAAAACAAACATACAGTCAATAATACAGTATAAACAAGTCTATATACAATGTGAGCAAATGAGGTGAGAAGGGAGGTAAAGGCAAAAAAGGCCATGGTGGCAAAGTAAATACAATATAGCAAGTAAAACACTGGAATGGTAGTTTTGCAATGGAAGAATGTGCAAAGTAGAAATAAAAATAATGGGGTGCAAAGGAGAAAAATAAATAAATAAATGAAATACAGTTGGGAAAGAGGTAGTTGTTTGGGCTAAATTATAGGTGGGCTATGTACAGGTGCAGTAATCTGTGAGCTGTTCTGACAGTTGGTGCTTAAAGCTAGTGAGGGAGATGTGAGAAGTGTTTCCAGTTTCAGAGATTTTTGTAGTTCGTTCCAGTCATTGGCAGCAGAGAACTGGAAGGAGAGGCGGCCAAAGAAAGAATTGGTTTTGGGGGTGACTAGAGAGATATACCTGCTGGAGCGTGTGCTACAGGTGGGAGATGCTATGGTGACCAGCGAGCTGAGATAAGGGGGGACTTTACCTAGCAGGGTCTTGTAGATGACATGGAGCCAGTGGGTTTGGCGACGAGTATGAAGCGAGGGCCAGCCAACGAGAGCGTACAGGTCGCAATGGTGGGTAGTATATGGGGCTTTGGTGACAAAACGGATTGCACTGTGATAGACTGCATCCAATTTGTTGAGTAGGGTATTGGAGGCTATTTTGTAAATGACATCGCCAAAGTCGAGGATTGGTAGGATGGTCAGTTTTACAAGTGTATGTTTGGCAGCATGAGTGAAAGATGCTTTGTTGCGAAATAGGAAGCCAATTCTAGATTTAATTTTGGATTGGAGATGTTTGATATGGGTCTGAAAGGAGAGTTTACAGTCTAACCAGACACCTAAGTATTTGTAGTTGTCCACGTATTCTAAGTCAGAGCCGTCCAGAGTAGTGATGTTGGACAGGCGGGTAGGTGCAGGTAGCGATCGGTTGAAGAGCATGCATTTAGTTTTACTTGTATTTAAGAGCAATTGGAGGCCACGGAAGGAGTGTTGTATGGCATTGAAGCTTGCCTGGAGGGTTGTTAACACAGTGTCCAAAGAAGGGCCAGAAGTATACAGAATGGTGTCGTCTGCGTAGAGGTGGATCAGAGACTAACCAGCAGCAAGAGCGACCTCATTGATGTATACAGAGAAGAGTCGGTCCAAGAATTGAACCCTGTGGCACCCCCATAGAGACTGCCAGAGGTCCGGACAGCAGACCCTCCGATTTGACACACTGAACTCTATCAGAGAAGTAGTTGGTGAACCAGGCGAGGCAATCATTTGAGAAACCAAGGCTGTCGAGTCTGCCGATGAGGATGTGGTGATTGACAGAGTTGAAAGCCTTGGCCAGATCAATGAATACGGCTGCACAGTAATGTTTCTTATCGATGGCGGTTAAGATATCATTTAGGACCTTGAGCGTGGCTGAGGTGCACCCATGACCAGCTCTGAAACCAGATTGCATAGCAGAGAAGGTATGGTGAGATTTGAAATGGTCGGTAATCTGTTTGTTGACTTGGCGTTCGAAGACCTTAGAAAGGCATGGTAGGATAGATATAGGTCTGTAGCAGTTTGGGTCAAGAGTGCCTCCCCCCCTTTGAAGAGGGGGATGACCGCAGCTGCTTTCCAATCTTTGGGAATCTCAGACGACACGAGAGGTTGAACAGGCTAGTAAATAGGGGTGGCAACAATTTCGGCAGATCATTTTAGAAAGGGTCCAGATTGTCTAGCCCGGCTGATTTGTAGGGGTCCAGAATTTGCAGCTTTCAGAAAATCAGCTCTATGGATTTGGGAGAAGGAGAAATGGGGAAGGATTGGGCGAGTTGCTGTTGGGGGTGCAGTGCTGTTGACCGGGGTAAGAGTAGCCAGGTGGAAAGCATGGCCAGCTGTAGAAAAATGCTTATTGAAATTCTCAATTATGGTGGATTTATCAGTGGTGACAGTGTTTCCTATCTTCAGTGCAGTGGGCAGCTGGGAGGAGGTGTTCTTATTCTCCATGGACTTTACAGTGTCCCAGAACTTTTTTGAGTTAGTGTTGCAGGAATCAAATTTCTGCTTGAAAAAGCTAGCCTTGGCTTTTCTAACTGCCTGTTTATACTGGTTTCTAGCTTCCCTGAACAGCTGCATATCACGGGGGCTGTTCGATGCTAATGCAGAACGCCATAGGATGTTTTCCCCTCAAATCAGGAAAGATGCAACTATTTTACATAGGTTTAAAGATGAACTTCTTGTGAATCCAACCACGGTGTCAGATTTAAAAAATGCTTTACGGCGAAAGCATACCTTACGATTATTTGAGAACATAGCTCAGCAGACAAATCATTACAAACAGTAACCAGCCAAGTAGAAGAGTTACACAAGTCAGAAATAGAGAAAATTAATCACTTTGCTCTTCATATGGTTGCACACCTGCTCGCCTGCCAAATCATTTCTGTTATATTCAGACACTATTTTAACAGATTTGGAAACTTGAGTGTTTTCTATCCAAATCTACCAATTATATGCATATCCTATCTTCTGGGCCTGAGTAGAAGACAGTTAACCTCATGTTCTATTTCCCTTTGGTACTCTTGTACATTCCACATTGTTTCAACACACCTAAACAGGAATGTAATGGGCACAGGAAGAAGTTTTACCTCATAAAACCTCATAATACATCAGAATAATTTAACTGCCTCAGACTACCTTGAAGGCCCTGTGCTAAAACACATCGCCGTTCTGAATACATCTCTACGTTTTATAAGTTCTATAGCAATGCATAGACCTTTTGAAATTGCATATATTTTCTTCCAACCCGAGTGCCTTGAACCAGATCCATTAATATACATATACGGCTCTGCCCTCGAACCATAGAAATGAATGAAGATAGGTTATGCCTTGAACATCCTTGAGACATAAGCTCTGAACCTACTGTGACTGTTTCTCTGTCTGAATAACCACGTAGCTTCTAATAGTGTAGATCTCAAACATTAAGAGGAATCCACAGCTTAGGGCAGCAGAGCAGAACATTATATACATGTAACCGCCAAAATAAAGGAAACACTTGAGTAAATGAGGGATATAAGTATATTGAAAGCAGGCTTCCACACAGATGTAATTCCTGCATTAATTAAGTAATTAACATGTCATCATTCTTAGGGTCATAAATAAAAATGCCCAGTTGCCCATTATTTTGGCTACCATGGCTAGAAGAAATCAGTGACTTTGAAAGAGGGGTCTTAAAGGAGCGTAGGGGGTTTAAAGGGTGTCACCAGATCTCAACCCAATTGAACACTAATGTGAGATTCTGGAGCGGCACTTGAGACTGCGCTTTCCACCACCATCAACAAAACACCAAATTATGGATTATTTTTGTTGAAAGAATGGTGTTGCATGCATCCCTCTGAAAGTTGCAGGCACGTGTAGAATCTATGCCAAGGTGCACTGAAGCTGTTCTGACTCGTGGTGGCCCAACGCCCTATTAAGACAATTTGTTGGGGTTTCCTTTATTTTAGCAGTATATTATACAGCAATAGCAAGGAGCAAACAGTCAGCTAATTAGTGTTTTGTAAATTATTGCTGCTAATGTCAGTGTATCGATGAGGGAGAGCAAGGGAAAGGATGGAGTGGGAAGACGAAAGAGAGAAATGATGGAGTTGGGAGACAGAAGAAAGGATGGAGCGGAGAGACTGAAGAGGGAAAGGATGGAGCGGAGAGACGGAAGAGGGAAAGGATGGAGCGGAGAGACGGAAGAGGGAAAGGATGGAGTGGAGAGACGGAAGGGAAAGGATGGAGCGGAGAGACGGAAGGGAGAAAGGATGGAGCGGAGAGACGGAAGGGGGAAAGGATGGAGCGGAGAGACGGAAGAGGGAAAAGGATGGAGCGGGAGAGGGAAAGGATGGAAGAGGGAAAAAGGATGGAGCGGAGAGAGAGGGAAAGGATGGAGCGGAGAGACGGAAGGGAAAGGATGGAGCGGGAAAGGATGGAGCGGAGAGACGGGAGAGGGAAAGGATGGAGCGGAGAGACGGGAGAGGGAAAGGATGGAGCGGAGAGACGGGAGAGGGAAAGGATGGAGCGGAGAGACGGGAGAGGGAAAGGATGGAGCGGAGAGACGGGAAAAAGGATGGAGCGGAGAGACGGAAGAGGATGGAGCGGGAGAGGGAAAGGATGGAGCGGAGAGACGGGAGAGGGAAAGGATGGAGCGGAGAGAGAGGGAAAGGATGGAGCGGAGAGAGGGAAAGGATGGAGCGGAGAGACGGGAGAGGGAAAGGATGGAGCGGAGAGACGGGAGAGGGAAAGGATGGAGAGAGGGGGAGAAAAGGATGGAGCGGAGAGACGGGGAGAGGATGGACGGAGAGACGGGAAGGGAAAGGATGGAGCGGAGAGACGGGAGAGGAGGAGGATGGAGCGGAGAGGAGAGACGGAAGAGGATGGAGCGGAGAGACGGGGAAAGGATGGAGCGGAGAGACGGAAGAGGGAAAGGAATGTGAGAATAGAAAGAGAAAAGGACAGGAGAAGGGAATCAGACGGTGAAGGAGAGCCAAAAAATATAGAGAATTGGAAACTTGGTACACAATGAGGACTTGGGGTTGGGAAACGTGTCAAATGGAGAGGGAGAGGGAGGGCAGACTGAGGGAGTTGGGAGACATGCACATTCAGAATGATAGGGGAGAGGGAGCAAGAGAGACTGAAGGACAGAGATTGGAATTGAAGGAGAGAGCCGCATAGAGGGAAAGATGGAGACAGAGGAAGTCTGGGGAGGACTCATTGGGGGATGTAATGAGCTGTAGCAGACAGTCGGCTCCAAGGGGACCAACAGAGAAGCTCCTCTCCTCCCTCTACGACCTAGTTTGTGATCCCACCGAGAGGTAGCCGTCCCGCACACAAGACCCCACACACACACTTCCTCACTCTCTCTCGTTCTCTCTCTCCCAAGCACTTACGCACAGACAGTCACATGGATCCCCAGTACCACTCCACAAGTTCTTTCTGCTCCACTTCTCTCTCTAGTACCGTATGTCCTCTGACACCCTTCTCCATCTCTTCTCTGTTTGTTTTGGCTGTGGATCAAAGTCCCCTCCTGCTTCTCGATCTCTCGTTCTTTCTACATGGCCTTGTCTCTCTTCATGTTCCATGTCCTGTTTGAGAAGACTCTCGTGTGCCACTTTGACCTCTGTCCTAAAAGTTCATTACCACAACAAACACAGTGGGAGATCTGAATGTAATGGCCACCTGAGGTTTGTTGTGGTGAGTTATTACAGTGTTAGTTTGGACTTTGTCTGGGTACATGCTTGAATGTCCAGATGAGAACACGTGTGCTGGACAGCTGGTGGTGAGGTTCTGCATAATACAAGCATTGGATTTGTGTAATGCATATGCTCGCCCGAGTGCACGCTCACAGAATACACACACACACACACCCCCCATACACACACACACCCCACACACACACAATCCCCACACCTGTGTTCCCCTTGATAATAATGACTAAGCCCTATCTGAGATCTCAAACCAGCTGCTATATTTGCTGCCTCAGCAGTGCTATATCGTGCCTTGCCTCTCCTCTACCTTTAAACATCACGCTGCTGGGAACGCACTGGACCTGCTACCAGCCGGGCCTGTCCAAGCACGATAATACCCTCTTCACTGTGGGAGTCACAGTGCGGTCCAAATAGACCTGGATGTACCCTGCGTGTATCCCTTTGTGACCTGACCCTCACCTTATGCAATGTAATTGAAAGTTACTTATTGTTTCTGTGACAGCAAAAACAAAATTCACTGTGAAAACAAACATATTTCTTTGTGGTTGACACGGCTGTGTTTCCACACATACTGTCTGCAAACGTTCAGCGGTTTACAGATGAAACATTTTTATAGCACTTTTGTTTGCTTTCTTGCTGCCCTGATTGGACTGGATCTCTGTTTGTGCCCCCAGGTTTTGCATGCAGAAAAGTGCCAAGCTGGTGCCAGGAGTGACGTTGGACCTCATTGAGAAGTAAGTACTGCTGTGGTAACTCACCCGCTTTCATTTCTGCTTTCTTTACTTTATATTGCTTTTCTTTTGTTCTTTCAGCGAGTAGTGTAGTTTGGACCAATTTAAAGCCCTACTTTTTCTTTTGTAAAGATCTGTTTTTTATGGATGGATTTGACTATGTTCTTGTTGTGAGCGATACAAATATGCCCGATAAAAGGACGTACAGATGCAATTCCACTCGTTTTGAGTACATAAGGCAGCTTACAGCACCTAGAGCTCTCTCTACCCCAACTACACAGAGAGACTACGTTCACACGCTCACATAACAGGAAAACAAGACAGAGAGACTACGTTCACACGCTCACATAACAGGAAAATAACAGACTACGTTTACACGCTCACATAACAGGAAAACAAGACGGAGAGACTACGTTCACACGCTCACATAACAGGAAAATAACAGACTACGTTTACACGCTCACATAACAGGAAAACAAGACGGAGAGACTACGTTCACACGCTCACATAACAGGAAAATAACAGACTACGTTTACACGCTCACATAACAGGAAAATAACAGACTACGTTCACACGCTCACATAACAGGAAAACAAGACAGAGACTACGTTCACACGCTCACATAACAGGAAAATAACAGACTACGTTTACACACTCACATAACAGGAAAACAAGAGAGACTACGTTCACACGCTCACATAACAGGAAAACAAGACAGAGACTACGTTCACACGCTCACATAACAGGAAAATAACAGACTACGTTTACACGCTCACATAACAGGAAAACAAGACAGAGAGACTACGTTCACACGCTCACATAACAGGAAAATAACAGACTACGTTTACACGCTCACATAACAGGAAAACAAGACAGAGACTACGTTCACACGCTCACATAACAGGAAAACAAGACTGAGAGACTACGTTCACACGCTCACATAACAGGAAAACAAGACAGAGAGACTACGTTCACACGCTCACATAACAGGAAAACAAGACACAGACTACGTTCACACGCTCACATAACAGGAAAATAACAGACTACGTTTACACGCTCACATAACAGGAAAACAAGATGGAGAGACTACGTTCACACGCTCACATAACAGGAAAACAAGACAGAGAGACTACGTTCACACGCTCACATAACAGGAAAACAAGGCCGAGAGACTACGTTCACACACTCACATAACAGGAAAACAGACAGACGGACTACATTGACACACTCAGGATGCAGGAAGACAAGACAGATACAAACTTTTCTATACTTTAGATTTGGCCCTCTTGCCTAGTCTTTGTCTGACTCAGACGTTCTCGCTTTCCCTCCAAACACACATGCTGACGTGTAAACGCACACATGACTTTGCCTCCAGCTAATTGTGACTCAGTCAGCACATGGCCATGATTCCCTCAGTGTTAACCAGGCCAAAATGGACACACACACACACACACACACACACACACACACACACACACACACACACACACACACACACACACACACACACACACACACACACACACACACACACACACACACACACACACACACACACACACACACACACACACACACACACACACACACACACACACACACACACACGTCTAGTCCTCTAGAGGTTAATTAGTGTGTTTGGCTTTGGGCTAGTAGAGGCTGAGGGTGTCATGGTGCACACTCACTGAACGTGTGTGTGAGTGTGTGCCCGTGAGTGTGTGCCCGTGAGTGTGTGCCCGTGAGTGTGTGCCCGTGAGTGTGCCCGTGAGTGTGCCCGTGAGTGTGCCCGTGAGTGTGCCCGTGAGTGTGTGCCCGTGAGTGTGTGCCCGTGAGTGTGTGCCCGTGAGTGTGCCCGTGAGTGTGCCCGTGAGTGTGTGCCCGTGAGTGTGTGCCCGTGAGTGTGTGCCCGTGAGTGTGTGCACGTCGGGGCTCAGTTAATCTAGAACTCTTTCCAGTGTGACACAGATAGTCACGTTCACTCTTCTCTCTGCCTACTCTGCCCCTCTCCAGATAGTCACGTTTCACTCCTCTCTGCCTACTCTACACCCCCCAGATAGTCACTCCTCTCTACTCTGCCCCTCTCCAGATAGTCACGTTTCACTCCTCTCTGCCAACTCTACACCCCCCAGATAGTCACTCCTCTCTACTCTGCCCCTCTCCAGATAGACACGTTTCACTCCTCTCTCTGCCTACTCTACACCTCCCAGATAGTCACTCCTCTCTACTCTGCCCCTCTCCAGATAGTCACGTTTCACTCCTCTCTGCCAACTCTACACCCCCCAGATAGTCACTCCTCTCTACTCTGCCCCTCTCCAGATAGACACGTTTCACTCCTCTCTCTGCCTACTCTACACCTCCCAGATAGTCACTCCTCTCTACTCTGCCCCTCTCCAGATAGTCACGTTTCACTCCTCTCTGCCTACTCTACACCCCCCAGATAGTCACTCCTCTCTACTCTGCCCCTCTCCAGATAGACACGTTTCACTCCTCTCTCTGCCTACTCTACACCTCCCAGAGTCACGTTTCACTCCTCTCTCTGCCTACTCTACACCTCCCAGAGTCACGTTTCACTCCTCTCTCTGCCTACTCTACACCTCCCAAATAGTCACTCCTCTCTACTCTGCCCCTCTCCAGATAGTCACGTTTCACTCCTCTCTGCCTACTCTACACCCCCCAGATAGTCACTCCTCTCTACTCTGCCCCTCTCCAGATAGACACGTTTCACTCCTCTCTCTGCCTACTCTACACCTCCCAGATAGTCACGTTTCACTCCTCTCTCTGCCTACATTGCCCCTCTCCAGATAGTCACGTTTCACTCCTCTCTGCCTACTCTACACCCCCCAGATAGTCACTCCTCTCTACTCTGCCCCTCTCCAGATAGACACGTTTCACTCCTCTCTCTGCCTACTCTACACCTCCCAGATAGTCACGTTTCACTCCTCTCTCTGCCTACTCTACCACTCTCCAGATAGTCACGTCTCACTCCTCTCTCTGCCTACTCTGCCCCTCTCCAAGACTGGAAGTGGGTTTAGGATTAGATCCAAACCCCAGAGTTGCCTCCCCTGTGCCCCATAACTCCTCAGGTACCTCTGCCGATCCGCAGCCTATTCCTCTTTCAAACAATCCCCTGTTTCAAAGGAGAGGATACAAGAAGTCTCTCTCTCTTCAGGTGGATAAGGTCCTTCTCTCATGCTCACTATCTATCTCTCTCTCTCCCTTTGGCATCATGTCTAGCTCTCTTCCCACCGTCTCTGTAGCATTCTCTTCTCTTCCTCTCTCTCTCTCTGACGTTTGGAGATGCCTCTGTGGAGGATAAAAACTGCTTGAGAAATAACCAGGTGGAAAAGAGAACCTTTCAACTAACAATCAGAGTGAGATCTCGCTCTCTCTCGCTCTATTCTCCTTCTTTCATATCAGTACATCACGGGCCGGTTTTGACAGCTTTGGCACCTCTCACTGGACTGGAGTGAGGGCTGCGGCGAGAAGACATGTAAAGGCACGTCAGGAGGCTCATACGAGCGTCAGTCTTATCGTGGGTTTGCGTCAGAGGTTGAGGTCGTTCTGGGAAAAGGCTCCCCTCTGGAAACGGAGCTACCTTCCTAGTGTTTTAAAGTGACTGCATTCCGACTTGATACAGACCCAAAATAAATCCAAATGCAGTTTGCGTTTGAGTGCTTTGCAAGTGTGAGGATGTTTTTGGGAATCTTCGTCTCAACTGAATGTGTAGAGTGTATTCCGCAGTGGACTCGTTCGGTATCGCCTCGAGAGTTGGACAACAGCCGACCCAGTGTAATCAGTTTGGGTCAAAGTTCGTGCTGGTTAGGGCCTCTCGGGTGGCGCAGTGGTTAAGGGCGCTGTACTGCAGCTCCAGCTGCACAGACTCTGGGTTCGCGCCCAGGCTCTGTCGTAACCGGCCGCGACGTACAATTGGCCTAGCTTCGTCCGGGTTAGGGAGGGCCTGGCCGGTATCCTTGTCTCATCGCGCACCAGCGACTCCTGTGGCGGGCCGGGCGCATTGCACCAAGGTTGCCAGGTGCACTGTGTTTCCTCCGACACATTGGTTACGGGTTGGATTCGCGCTGTGTTAAGAAGCAGTGCGGCTTGGTTGGGTTGTGTATCGGAGGACGCATGACTTTCAACCTTCGTCTCTCCCAAGCCCGTATGGGAGTTGAAGCGATTAGACAAGATAGTAGCTACTAACAATTGAATACCATGAAATTGGGGAGAAAAGGGGCTAAAATTCAAAAAAAAAAAAAAAGTTTGTGCTGGGAAAGGCTTCCCTTCGGAGTGTGTTTAAGTGACGACGTTCAGATCTGACCCAGATGCAGACCAAAGCTCTGTACACCACTCAAAGCTCTGGTTTTTCAGAGCTGTACTGCAGTACAGCACCCGTAACTACTTCAAAATCACCTCACAGTTGGATTTCACCCGTTAAGTACCGGAGATCAGTGCGACAGAAGGTTTTTAGACCGGTTGCTCTGTCCTCAGGCCAGTTCTGTTGGGTCTCATAAGAACATGTCCATAGCAGAGTTCATACCTTGTCACAACACTCATTTATTGGACCTTCTCATTTACCTCTATCTGGAATTTTATTTATTTATATCTGAATGCTATAATGTTGCAACCTCCTGAACAGGCCCCAGGTGTATTAGTGCTGAGTTGGACCAAAACCATGAACACACACCCTGTGTGGTTCTCCAGGACCGGGGTTTAGACCGCTACAATAAGGAGTGGTGCTGAAGCGTTAGCTTCCGGAAGGCTGAGCTGTGTCAGTGTGTGTTTCAGCGCTGGGCCCCAGGAGATGGTGACATTTACCTCCCAGCTGAGTTTGTGACTCAGTCAGCACATGGCCATGACTCCCTCCGTGTGTTCAGTGTTAACCGGCCATAATGGAGAGACACACACTTTCTGCTCAGAGGGCCAAGGTGTTACATATCAACAGCCGACCCCCATTACATAAGACTAAGTCACTGCAAAGAACTTGGACCAACCAGTAATTACATTATTTACTTCTTCTCTACCTCCTACACGCACGCACACGTATTGCAAAAGGATCTTAGATAAGAGATTTCGAGTCACGATTCTAAACCATGTCAGTTATCATGACTAATACTCTACTTCACTCAGATGCAATATAATGGATGTTGTTTATTTTCTCTTTTGACTTCACTCCTACATCCGCCAAACCCTGGCTCCTGAACAAGGATGATCCTTTCTTATCAAGAAACACAGGTCTTTTTTCTTTTAATTTCCCCTGAACTGTTTTCCTACTGCATGGGAATAACATGGGATAATAACTTGAGCTAGGATTCCAATTCTAATCCTGCAGCCTATTGAAACGGTGTCTTCCAGACCCCCTGGAGGGGTGCAGTGGTCTCTGAGTTGGGAAGGGCTGTGCTCATCATGCCTCGTCACTTGGCTTATGGGTCATTATTTCATGTGACATAGTCACCTGAGAGACTTGGAAACTCAGCAGTGACACTGGCGCACTCTGCCTTCTGGGAAATAAATACATGAAAACGAATCCATTAATAAATGGGAAACACTTGTGTGACGGGTAACAATTAGGGTTGGCCAGGGATATTATACTTTGACCAGGATATCCATCCATCCTTCCATTACCTCTGTATCCGCTCTTAATCCTTGAACAAAGAGGGAAACCAATTTACCTCGTCACTTTTCTGGGACACAGGTTGTCCTGTCCGGAATGATAAATGTTTCCTCTTTGGTGCTTCATGGTGTTGCCAATCATTGTTGACTGGAACACCCAGTACTCAGTGATTTTACTCCACAAAGCCACCAGCCTTTCATCTAAACAGTAATATGATGTTATAGGTTGTATTGTTTTAGCCAATCAAACTTTGGAAATCCTGTCGACGTGTTAGTGAATAATATTGGGAGGGTAGGTTTTACGGAATTGTTGATAACAAATTGTTTACCTCAAGCAGGAATCCTGAGAAAACACGTCTTTACATGTCGTTGCTCACCAGTGCCCCCCCACCCCCAGTCGAACGGAGTCAAGGTTATGGCAGAAACATGTAGTCCTCTTTTTCCTCCATTCTAATACATTTAGCTGAGTGAGCATGTGTTGTTTGTACTGACTGCTCATGTGTGTTAGGCCAGATGAATGGGAGCGGTGGGGTGAGCTCTTGTGGGGTTTAGCAGGTCTGAATGGGAAATAGAGATGGTGTCTCTTTGATGTTGTGACACTCTGCTCTTTCACATGAGCGATGCCTTGTCTTTTCCTTCCTAACCCTCGTTTGCAGCGGCTGTTGCAAACTCAACGGCTAGGAGGCATCACTTCTGTGGTGAATAAGAGTTCAATGTTAATTTGATTCGCAACTAAAGCTCACGCCGGAGTTGACTTCGTTCTGTAGTTATTATCTGAACCATTCTGACATCGGACCATAGTCCTCACATCCTCGGAACCGGAGGTTATATTGTCGTCAAGGCTTTATATAGGAAGGGAGAGGAGGGCGTGTTTGAAATGTTTTATAGCCCATGTCCCTTCACACGGGCGGGCCACTGATTGAGCAGAGCCCTACCTTATGAAAACCCAAATCTCACATGTTAGAAGCTAAAAATCACATTTCCTCCCATCACCAATAATTTCATATTCAAACATTTAAATTGAACAACAATTCCATGTGAATCTGATAACTCTGATGTGTAGACTTTCCACTGTAGAGTTTGCCATTTTATCATTGAGAATGTCTCAGATGACAACCAAACTGACATCATATTCATTAACCTCTAGCGTCGAGCAATCCCGTATCCGGGAGCGTAATCATTGCCTCAAGCTCATTACCATATAAATAAATATATTCAAACACAAGCTTCGACTTTTGTTAACAACACTGTCATCTCAGATTTTCAAAATATGCTTTTCAACCAAAACTACACAAGCATTTGTGTAAGAGTATTGATACCCTAGCATTCAGCAGCAACATTTTCACAAAAACAAGAAAAGCATTCAAATAAAATAATTTACCTTTGAAGAACTTCGGATGTTTTCAATGACGAGACTCTTAGTTAGATAGCAAATGTTAATTTTTTCCAAAAAGATTATTTGTGTAGACGAAATGGCTCCGTTTTGTTCATCACGTTTGGCTAAGAAAAACACTGGAAAATGCAGTCACTTACAACGGCAATCTTTTTTCCAAATTAGCTCCATAATATCGACAGAAACATGGCAAACGTTGTTTAGAATCAATCCTCAAGGTGTTTTTCACATATCTATTCGATAATCTATCAGTGGTGGCAGTTGCCTTCTCATCAGAAGAAAACTGAAAAATACTGCAGCTGGAGATTACGCAATAATTGCGATGGAGGACACCAAGCGACCACCTGGTAGATGTAGTCTCTTATGGTCAGTCTTCCAATGATATGCCTACAAATACGTCACAATGCTGCAGACACCTTGGGGAAAACGTGGAAAACGTAAGCTGACTCCTAGCTCCTTCACAGCCATATAAGGAGTCATTGCCATGAGGCGGTTTCAAAAAATGCGGCACTTCCTGATTGTATTTTTATCTTTTTTTTTCTGTAACATCAGTTCTGTGGCACTCACAGACAATATCTTTGCAGTTTTGGAAACGTCAGTGTTTTCTTTCCAAAGCTGTCAATTATATGCATAGTCGAGCATCTTTTCGTGACAAGATATCTTGATTAAAACGGGAACGTTTTTCATCCAAAAATTAAAATGGTGACCCCTATATCCAAGAAGTTAAGTACCACCGCATATGTTCAATTGGTCGGATTGCCAGAATATAGTTCATTTCCCCCCACCTTCTGATATTCCCAGAATCTCTGTTAACCAAGGGTTTTGCAAATATAACATCAGTAGGTTAGAGAGAGGAAAAAGGGGGAAAGAGGTATTTATGACTGTCATGAACCTACCCCCAGGCCAAGGTCATGACAGATGACTGGGAAAAAGGAAACTCCTTATTTGACATCAACAGGAAGTCCTATCTGACCAACTAGTGCCATCAGGGAACTAACTAGTGTAGGCTATTGTATAGGGCACAAGGGGAAGATGGATCCTAATCTAGATTACTGGCAAAGTTTGTATTGGTAGAACCGCCTGGCCTTTCAGCCTATCAGCACCCGCTAGAGAACGTTGCCGGGCATACTCTTTAGCATATGCATCAGATGCATATCAACCTGTAAGGTGCGCAAACATGCTTGATAAATAGTGCATAAACTATTGTAAGTGATTAATTGCGTGAAGAAATATTCAGTATAATCCATTTGATCAACTTAATTTGTAGAGTTATAGTAACCAAGTCCAGTTACAACTTCTGACAGCAAGTAAAAATAAAATAACATTTGCTGTATTCCTAAACAGTCACCAGTGCATTAAAAAATATATATATATTTGACCTTTATTTAACCAGGTAGGCTAGTTGAGAACAAGTTCTCATTTGCAACTGCGACCTGGCCAAGATAAAGCATAGCAGTGTGAACAGACAACAGTTACACATGGAGTAAACAATTAGCAAGTCAATAACACAGTAGAAAAAAAGGGGAGTCTATATACAATGTGTGCAAAAGGCATGAGGAGGTAGGCGAATAATTGCAATTTTGCAGATTAACACGAGTGATAAATGATCAGATGGTCATGTACAGGTAGAGATATTGGTGTGCAAAAGAGCAGAAAAGTAAATAAATAAAAACAGTATGCGGATGAGGTAGATGAAAATGGGTGGGCTATTTACCAATAGACTATGTGCAGCTGCAGCGATCGGTTAGCTGCTCAGATAGCTGATGTTTGAAGTTGGTGAGGGAGATAAAAGTCTCCAACTTCAGCAATTTTTGCAATTCGTTCCAGTCACAGGCAGCAGAGTACTGGAACGAAAGGAGGCCAAATGAAGTGTTGGCTTTAGGGATGATCAGTGAGATACACCTGCTGGAGCGCGTGTTAAGGATGGGTGTTTGCCATCGTGACCAGTGAACTGAGATAAGGCGGAGCTTTACCGAGCATGGACTTGTAGATGACCTGGAGCCGGTGGGTCTGGCGACGAATATGTAGCGAGGGCCAGCCAACTAGAGCATACAAGTCGCAGTGGTGGGTGGTATAAGGTGCTTTAGTGACAAAACGGATGGCACTGTGATAAACTGCATCCAGTTTGCTGAGTAGGGTATTGGAAGCCATTTTGTAGATGACATCGCCGAAGTTGAGGATCGGTAGGATAGTCAGTTTTACTAGGGTAAGTTTGGCAGCGTGAGTGAAGGAGGCTTTGTTGCGGAATAGAAAGCCGACTCTTGATTTGATTTTCGATTGGAGATGTTTGATATGAGTCTGGAAGGAGAGTTTGCAGTCTAGCCAGACACCTAGGTGCTTATAGATGTCCACATATTCAAGGTCGGAACCATCCAGGGTGGTGATGCTAGTCGGGCATGCGGGTGCAGGCAGCGATCGGTTGAAAAGCATGCATTTGGTTTTACTAGCGTTTAAGAGCAGTTGGAGGCCATGGAAGGAGTGTTGTATGGCATTGAAGCTCGTTTGGAGGTTAGATAGCACAGTGTCCAACGACGGGCCGAAAGTATATAGAATGGTGTCATCTGCGTAGAGGTGGATTAGGGAATCGCCCGCAGCAAGAGCAACATCATTGATATACACAGAGAAAAGAGTCGGCCCGAGAATTGAACCCTGTGGCACCCCCATAGAGACTGCCAGAGGACCGGACAGCATGCCCTCCGATTTGACACACTGAACTCTGTCTGCAAAGTAATTGGTGAACCAGGTAAGGCAGTCATCCGAAAAACCGAGGCTACTGAGTCTGCCGATAAGAATATGGTGATGGACAGAGTCGAAAGCCTTGGCAAGGTCGATGAAGCCGGCTGCACAGTACCGTCTTTTATCGATGGCGGTTATGATATCGTTTAGTACCTTGAGTGTGGCTGAGGTGCACCCGTGACCGGCTCGGAAACCAGATTGCACAGCGGAGAAGGTACGGTGGGATTCGAGATGGTCGGTGACCTGTTTGTTGACTTGGCTTTCGAAGACCTTAGATAGGCAGGGCAGGATGGATATAGGTCTGTAACAGTTTGGGTCCAGGGTGTCTCCCCCTTTAAAGAGGGGGATGACTGCGGCAGCTTTCCAATCCTTGGGGATCTCAGACGATATGAAAGAGAGGTTGAACAGGCTGGTGATAGGGGTTGCGACAATGGCGGCGGATAGTTTCAGAAATAGAGGGTCCAGATTGTCAAGCCCAGCTGATTTGTACGGATCCAGGTTTTGCAGCTCTTTGAGAACATCTGCTATCTGGATTTGGGTAAAGGAGAGCCTGGAGAGGCTTGGGCGAGGAGCTGCGGGGGGGGCTGTTGGTCGAGGTTGGAGTAGCCAGGCGGAAGGCATGGCCAGCCGTTGAGAAATGCTTATTGAAGTTTTCGATAATCATGGATTTATCGGTGGTGACCGTGTTACCTAGCCTCAGTGCAGTGGGCAGCTGGGAGGAGGTGCTCTTGTTCTCCATGGACTTCACAGTGTCCCAGAACTTTTTGGAGTTGGAGCTACAGGATGCAAACTTCTGCCTGAAGAAGCTGGTCTTACTGACTGACTGCGTGTATTGGTTCCTGACTTCCCTGAACAGTTGCATATCGCGGGGACTATTCGATGCTATTGCAGTCCGCCACAGGATGTTTTTGTGCTGGTCGAGGGCAGGCAGGTCTGGAGTGAACCAAGGGCTGTATCTGTTCTTAGTTCTGCATTTTTTGAACGGAGCATGCTTATCTAAAATGGTGAGGAAGTTACTTTTAAAGCATGACCCGGCATCCTCAACTGATGGGATGAGGTCAATGTCCTTCCAGGATACCCGGGCCAGGTCGATTAGAAAGGCCTGCTCACAGAAGTGTTTTAGGGAGCGTTTGACAGAGATGAGGGGTGGTCGTTTGACTGCGGCTCCGTAGCGGATACAGGCAATGAGGCAGTGATCACTGAGATCCTGGTTGAAGACAGGGGAGGTGTATTTGGAGGGCCAGTTGGTCAGGATGACGTCTATGAGGGTGCCCTTTTTTACAGAGTTAGGGTTGTACCTGGTGGGTTCCTTGATGATTTGTGTGAGATTGAGGGCATATAGCTTAGATTGTAGGACTGCCGGGGTGTTAAGCATATCCCAGTTTAGGTCACCTAACAGAACAAACTCTGAAGCTAGATGGGGGGGGGCGATCAATTAAAAAATGGTGTCCAAGAGCACAGCTGGGAGCGGAGGGGGGGTCGATAGCAGGTGGTAACAGTGAGAGACTTATTTCTGGAGAGGTTAATTTTTTAACTTAGATGTTCAAACTGTTTGGGTATAGACCTGGAAACTATGACAGAACTTTGCAGGCTATCTCTGCAGTAGACTGCAACTCCTCCCCCTTTGGCAGTTCTATCTTGACGGAAGATGTTATAGTTGGGTATCGAAATCTGAATTTTTGGTGGCCTTCCTGAGCCAGGATTCGGACACGGCAAGGACATCAGGGTTAGCAGAGTGTGCTAAAGCAGTGAGTAAAACAAACTTAGGGAGGAGGCTTCTGATGTTGACATGCATGAAACCAAGGCTTTTTCGATCACAGAAGTCAACAAATGAGGGTGCCTGGGGACATGCAGGGCCTGGGTTTACCTCCACATCACCCGCGGAACAGAGAAGGAGTAGTATGAGGGTGCGGCTAAAGGCTATCAAAACTGGTCCCCAAGAGCGTTGGGGACAGAGAATAAGAGGAGCAGATTTCTAGGGGCTCCATTGTGAACTAAAACAATGATAACTAACCTGAACAACAGTATACAAGGCATATTGACATTTGAGAGAGACATACAGCGAGGCATACAGTAATCACAGGTGTTGAATTGGGAAAGCTAGCTAAAACAGTAGGTGAGACAACAGCTAATCAGCTAGCACAACAACAGCAGGTAAAATGGCGTTGACTAGGCAACGGGGCCGACAGATAAAACAAACAAGCAGAATGAAGTACCGTGATTAATGGACAGTCCAGCGTGCATCAGCTATGTATTTATTTATTTTACCTTTATTTTACTAGGCAAGTCAGTTAAGAACAAATTTTTATTTTCAATGATGGCCTAGGTTAACTGCCTGTTCAGGGGCAGAACGACAGATTTTGTACCTTGTCAGCTCGGGGATTTGAACTTGCAACCTTTCGGTTACTAGTCCAATGCTCTAACCACTAGGCTACCCTGCCGCCCCAAGAGATCGGTGTCCAGGGGGCAGCGGTGGATGGGGCAGGGAAGCTGGACTGGCGAGTGTTATCCAGGTAAAAAAACAACTAACAATGACTAAATAGCTTGTAGCTAGTTAGCTGGTTAGCTTCTGGAGGTTCTTGAGTGTGTTTTAAGAATAATAGCGGTTCTGTATCACATTGGGTGAGGCAGGTTTCCGGAAGGTATAAACAAATTAAAAATCTAAAAGAGATAGAAAGTAAATATGGGTCCAGTGAGTGTTTGGGACGCGGCGATTCAGACGGTTAGCAGGCCTGTGGTAACAAGCTAACAGTTCGTAGGCCGGGACAAAATAAGGTAGCAGTTAGCGGACTGGAGCTAAACAAGCTAGCAGTTAGCAGGCCGAATTAGCAAGCAAGGAGATAGCAAGGGCTATCTTTGGGGGACGTCGCGATGGGGTGAGTCTGTTTATTCCTCTTCATGCGGTGACATCGATAGACCGGTCTTGGGCCCGGGTATTGTAGCCCAGGAGTATGCTACGGTGGTAGCACAGGTGCTCTGGCCAGGCTAGCTTCAAGCTAAGTGGGTGGAAACGCTAGCCAGGAGTAATCATCCGGGGTTGCGGTTTAGCTAGATAGCTAGTTGTGAAGATCCAGCTGAAAAAATGTTCCGTTTGCGGTGGGAATCCGGGGATGAAAAATAAATAGATCCGTTATGCTCTGGTTAGTCGCGTTGTTCGAACTGGCGAGAGCTTTCTGAGCTAAAGATTAGCTGATGACTGGTTAGCTGAAGACCGCTAGCATAGCTGGTGGTTAGCTAGCTAGCTTCAGTTGAGGGGTTCCGGTTCCGAAGTAAATATAAATACTTTAGGAAAAATAGCTACATTGGGTGAGGCGGGTTGCAGGAGAGTATTTGGAAGCTTAGGTTTAGCAAAATGTTTTTAAAGAGATATGCAAAGAAAAATATGTAAAAACGAAAAAGAAACGATATAGACAAGGGACACGGCACGACAGGATGACTTACTGCTACGCCATCTTGGAATCACAATCAACAATTGTAAAGGGTGAATTGCGTAAATATATATTCATGACAAGGTACAATCAACAAATTACTGTTTTATATCGGACACTGTATTGTTCCCTTATGTAAGTGTCTTTACGCATTAATCAATTTCCTCTTCTTTTTTGGGGGGTCCACAGTCAGCGCACAGCTTCGGGGCTTTGTATGAGCAAGCCCCACAAACAAATCGGTTGCACTGCACACAGTTTTCATGGGCCTTGCTTCATATGCACCTGCCGCAGTATCACCTCAGTTGGACACCATCCAACCCAGTGTAAACAGTTTGCGGCAGCCAGCCCAGTGTAATCAATTTGAAAATGTCCGCCCCATACCGATCAGACCAAAAGGACTCCACGTCATGCTCTTTCCGCCGTACTCCCCGCGGACGTACAAGAGTTCAATAAATGCTTAGAGTTCATCCAAAGACATGTCCCACCTACTGTTTACTTTTCTATGCACATGAGCAACAGTACCATCTCTGATGTGCTTCAACATCTGCATGTCAAACAAACTCCTCCCTCTTTTCTACCCAAACCGTGCCGTCCCTCCCAGACTCCTGCCCCGCCGCGCCGTGCCGTCCCTCCCAGACTTCTGCCTCGCCGTGCCGTCCCTCCCAGACTCCTGCCTCGCCGTGCCGTCCCTCCCAGACTCGTGCCGTGCCGTCCCTCCCAGACTCCTGCCTCGCCGTGCCGTCCCTCCCAGACTCCTGCCTCGCCGCGCCGTGCCGTCCCTCCCAGACTCCTGCCCCGCCGCGCCGTGCCGTCCCTCCCAGACTCCTGCCTCGCCGTGCCGTCCCTCCCAGACTCCTGCCTCGCCGTGCCGTCCCTCCAGACTCCTGCCTCGCCGTGCCGTCCCTCCCAGACTCCTGCCTCGCCATGCCGTCCCTCCCAGACTCCTGCCTCGCCGTGCCGTCCCTCCCAGACTCCTGCCTCGCCGTGCCGTCCCTCCCAGACTCCTGCCTCGCCGTGCCGTGCCGTCCCTCCCAGACTCCTGCCTCGCAGTCTGTTGGCTCTGAGTTTTTTCTGTGGAGAAGCTCAGGCATCAGAGGCGGAAGTCAACATCCGAATCAGATGAAGACTCTTCATCAGCAATGTTTAGTTCAAGCTCAGTATATGATCATATTATTATTATATTATTATATTATCCATCCAACTCGAACTCATCAAAATTCTGCAGCGTTTGCAATACTTTTAGTGTGTCCATTCTTTTGGTTCGTCTTGCCATTGTGAACTACACACTGTATGTTGTACTCGGTGTCTAATTTGACTGTCACAGAGGGAAATTATATACCATTTCTAGCCTCTCATAATAAAATAGACTGCCCACAATTCTTTATCAAAATTACAATATAGTTCTAAATTGAAGGATGTCTGCGAGTATAACAGAACTCATATGGCAGGCAAGAACCTGAGAAGAAATCCAAACAGGAAGTGAGAAATCTGAGGTTGGTATATATTCAAACCATTCCCTATTGAAATCCCATCTAGGGCTTCCACTTGATGTCAACCGTCTATAGAAATTTGAATGAGGCTTCTACTGTGTTGTGGGAATCAGACTACTGGCAGAGAGCCAGTTCCAGGTCACGCGCATAACGCATGATATCTTCCTGCGTTCTGTTCCTCCTCAAGACACAAAGGAATTCTCCAGTTGGAACTATATTGAAGATTTATGATAAAAACATCCTAATGATTGATTCTGTACTTAGTTTGAAATGTTTCTTCAACCTGTAATATAACTTTTTGGATATTATGTCCCAAAAAAATGGTGGACCAGCACCAGCGTTTGGATAGGTGTACCAAACGCACTAAAAAAAGTAGCTAATTGGACATAAATAACGGACATTATCGAACAAATCAAGTATTTATTTTGCACCTGGCATTCATGGGAGTGCATTCTGATGAAGATCATCAAAGGTAAGGGAATATTTAGCATGTCATTTATGGTTTATGTTGACTCCAACATGGCGGCTAATTTGAATACTGTTCTGAGCGCCATCTTAGATTATTGCATGGTTTGCTTTTTCCATAAAGTTCTTTTAAAATCTGACACAGCGGTTGCATTAAGGAGAGGTGGTATATCTATAATTCCATGTGTATAACTTGTATTATCATCTACCTTTATGATATGTATTTCTGTTGAATTGATGTGGCTATGCAAAATCACTGGATGTTTTTGGAACTAGTGAATGTAATGTGCCAATGTAAACTTTTTTTAAATGTAAATATGAACTTTATCAAAGAAAACATACATGTATTGTGTAACATGAAGTCCTATGAGTGTCATCTGATGAAGATCATCAAAGGTTAGTGATTAATTTAATCTCTATTTGTGCTTTCTGCGACTCCTCTCTTTGGCTGGAAAAATGGCTGTTTGTATTGTGGTTTCGTGGTGACCTAACATAATTGTTTGTGGTGCTTTCGCTGAAAAGCATATTTGAATTCGGACACTGGTGGGATTAACAACAAGACTACCTTTAAAACTGTATAAGATACATGTATGTTTGAGGAATTTTAATTATGATATTTGTTGTTTTGAATTTGGCGCCCTGCACTTTCACTGGCTGTTGTCATATCATCCCGTTAACGGGATTGCAGCCCAAAGAGGTTTTAAGTCACATGCACCATTATCAGTTTCTATTGCCCATTCATCCATGGAGAGACTCTATCGGAGGCGGTGCAGCCAGTGGGTTTCTCCACGCATCGCGCCGACAGAAACAAACATCTTTCTGGTAAGAAGAGGGGCGGGGGCGTATGCCTTATGGCTAACGAGACGTGGTGTGATCAAAGAAACATACAGGAACTCCAATCCTGCTGTTCACCTGATTTAGAATTCCTCACAATCAAATGTCGACCGCATTATCTACCAAGAGAATTCTCTTCGATTATAATCACAGCCGTATATATTCCCCCCAAGCAGACACATCGATGGCTTTGAACGAACTTTATTTGACTCTTTGCAAACTGGAATCCATTTATCCGGAGGCTGCATTCATTGTAGCTGGGGATTTTAACAAGACTCCCTAAATTTTATCAGCATATCGATTGCGCAACCAGGGCTGGAAAAACCTTGGATCATTGTTACTCTAACTTCCGCAACGCATATAAGGCCCTGCCCCGCCCTCCTTTCGGAAAAGCTGACCACGACTCCATTTTGTTGATCCCTGCCTACAGACAGAAACTAAAACAAGAAGCTCCCACGCTGAGGTCTGTCCAACGCTGGTCCGACCAAGCTGATTCCACACTCCAAGACTGCTTCCATCACGTGGACTGGGATATGTTTCGTATTGCGTCAGACAACAACATTGACGAATACGCTGATTCGGTGTGAGAGTTCATTAGAACGTGCGTTGAAGATGTCGTTCCCATAGCAACGATTAAAACATTCCCTAACCAGAAACCGTGGATTGATGGCAGCATTCGCGTGAAACTGAAAGCGCAAACCACTGCTTTTAATCAGGGCAAGGTGACTGGTAACATGACCGAATACAAACAGTGCAGCTATTCCCTCCGCAAGGCTATCAAACAAGCTAAGCGTCAGTATAGAGACAAAGTAGAATCTCAATGCAACGGCTCATACACAAGAGGTATGTGGCAGGGTCTACAGTCAATCACGGACTACAAGAAGAAAACCAGCACAGTCACGGACCAGGATGTCTTGCTCTCAGGCAGACTAAATAACTTTTTTGCCCGCTTTGAGGACAATACAGTGCCACCGACACGGCCTGGAACGAAAACATGCGGACTCTCCTTCACTGCAGCAGAGGTGAGTGAAACATTTAAACGTGTTAACCCTCGCAAGGCTGCAGGCCCAGACGGCATCCCCAGCCGCGCCCTCAGAGCATGCGCAGACCAGCTGGCCGGTGTGATTACGGACATATTCAATCAATCCCTATACCAGTCTGCTGTTCCCACATGCTTCAAGAGGGCCACAATTGTTCCTGTTCCCAAGAAAGGTAACTGAGCTAAACAACTACCACCCCGTAGCACTCACTTCCGTCATCATGAAGTGCTTTGAGAGACTAGTCAAGGACCATATCACCTCCACCCTACCTGACACCCTAAACCCACTCCAATTTGCTTACCGCCCAAATAGGTCCACAGACGATGCAATCTCAACCACACTGCACACTGCCCTAACCCATCTGGACAAGAGGAATACCTATGTGAGAATGTTGTTCATCGACTACAGCTCTGCATTCAACATCATAGTACCCTCCAAGCTCGTCGTCAAGCTCGAGACCCTGGGTCTCGACCCCGCCCTGTGCAACTGGGTACTGGACTTCCTGACGGGCTGCCCCCAGGTGGTGAGGGTAGGCAACATCTCCACCCCGCTGATCCTCAACACTGGGGCCCCACAAGGGTGCCTTCTGAGCCCTCTCCTGTACTCCCTGTTCACCCACGACTGCGTGGCCACGCACGCCTCCAACTCAATCATCAAGTTTGCGGACGACACAACAGTGGTAGGCTTGATTACCAACA
The DNA here is from genome assembly GCF_021184085.1 of Oncorhynchus gorbuscha. Taxonomy (NCBI): domain Eukaryota; kingdom Metazoa; phylum Chordata; class Actinopteri; order Salmoniformes; family Salmonidae; genus Oncorhynchus; species Oncorhynchus gorbuscha. Next base: position 14,815,582 of record NC_060190.1, on the reverse strand, counting down.
ACGACGAGACGGCCTACAGGGAGGAGGTGAGGGCCCTCGGAGTGTGGTGTCAGGAAAATAACCTCCCACACAACGTCAACAAAACTAAGATGATTGTGGACTTCAGGAAACAGCAGAGGGAACACCCCCCTATCCACATCGATGGAACAGTAGTGGAGAAGGTAGTAAGTTATGTTCCTCGGCATACACATCACAGACAAACTGAATTGGTCCACTCACACAGACAGCATCGTGAAGAAGGCGCAGCAGCGCCTCTTCAACCTCAGGAGGCTGAAGAAATTCGGCTTGTCACCAAAAGCACTCACAAACTTTTACAGATGCACAATCGAGAGCATCCTGGCGGGCTGTATCACCGCCTGGTACAGCAACTGCTCCGCCCACAACCGTAAGGCTCTCCAGAGGGTAGTGAGGTCTGCACAACGCATCACTGGGGGCAAACTACCTGCCCTCCAGGACACCTACACCACCCGATGTTACAGGAAGGCCATAAAGATCATCAAGGACAACAACCACCTGAGCCACTGCCTGTTCACCCCGCTATCATCCAGAAGGCGAGGTCAGTACAGGTGCATCAAAGCTGGGACCGAGAGACTGAAAAACAGCTTCTATCTCAAGGCGATCAGACTGTTAAACAGCCACCACTAACATTGAGTGGCTGCTGCCAACACACTGACACGGACTCAACTCCAGCCACTTTAATAATGGGAATTGATGGAAAATGATGTAAAATATATCACTAGCCACTTTAAACAATGCTACCTAATATAATGTTACATACCCTACATTAAAGTGACTGTTCCACTGGATGTCAAGGTGAATGCACCAATTTGTAAGTCGCTCTGGATAAGAGCGTCTGCTAAATGACTTAAATGTTATTCATCTCATATGCATACGTATATACTGTACTCTATCATCTACTGCATCCTTATGTAATACATGTATCACTAGCCACTAACTATGCCACTTTGTTTACATACTCATCTCATATGTATATACTCTACTCGATACCATCTACTGTATCTTGCCTATGCTGCTCTGTACCATCACTCATTCATATATCTTTATGTAAATATTCTTTATCCCCTTACACTTGTGTGTGTATAAGACAGTAGTTTTGGAATTGTTAGTTAGATTACTTGTTGGTTATTCCTGCATTGTCGGAACTAGAAGCACCAGCATTTCGCTACGCTCGCATTAACATCTGCTAACCATGTGTATGTGACAAATACAATTTGATTTGATGACAGAATAGCATATTTTAATTGTATTATGTTACTCGTTTTTACGTAGTAGGCATAGCAATGCTGCTGCGTAAGTGATCATGTGCTGAATTCATGGACAGCAGGGATGTTCTTGGAAAAAGTGACATCTGGAAATAGAGCTGCACCTCTTGAATTATATGAGAGCTTTTTGACAAAGGTATGTGTAATAGAAACTGCAGAATATGCTCTTTCTGATACTATTTACACATGTAAATGTTTTACTTGCATGTGACTCTGAAGGAGGATATGATAAAGTGATGCTCCTTTCCCTGCATGTGCAGTTTGCCAACTGATAGGCCTTAAATTGTCACTCATCGGATTATAGTCAATTGAATCTTGTTTGTAGTCTGTGGGTATAGTTTGGGTGTAGTTTGGATGCGCCGGCTGGGCAGGCTGACTGGCGTTGTTGTTTCCCGCTCATCAACTGAGAGAGTCAAGGATATGTTTTGCATTATTCTGAAGGCCTACTGCACCATGTAGCATGTTTTAGTTTCCCCTACAGTAAATAAAACAGTTCCATAACAGCTTCTGTTCACAAAGTAAAACTTAAAAGAGAACGGTATCAGCCCCGACGTTGATTTGCTGCTGATAAATAGGCATAACACCAACTCATCATTACACTATTGTCTTTCTAAATTAAATCAACCTCTTCACCCTCATCAATCAGTTAGGCCTAATATGAATTTAATTCTGAATTAAGGTGCACAGTTTTTGCCCATTCATCCATTTGTCATTAATTTAGTGAGGAGAGAGTCGCATTATCACCTGGGTGGGTACCAATGTCCTGCAGCACATTGACTTGGTGGGTTAAGTTTGGAATAGGTGTGGGAAAAAACTGACCAGGTGAATCCAGGTGAAAGCTATGATCCCTTACTGATGTCACTTGTTAAATCCGCTTCAATCAGTGTGGATGAAGGGGAGGAGACTGGTTAAAGAAGGATTTTTAAGCCTTGAAACAATTGAGACATGAATTGTGTACGTGTGCCATTCAGAGGGTGAATGGGCAAGACAAAAGATTTCAGTGCCTTTGAATCGGGTACAGTTGTAGGTGCCAGATGCACTGTTTGTCAAGAACTGCATCGCTGCTGGGTCTTTAACACTCAACAGTTTCCTGTGTGTATCAAGAATGGTCCACCACCAAGAACATCCAGCCAACTTGACAAAACTGTGGGAAGCATTGGAGTCAACATGGGCCAGCATCCCTGTGGAACACTTTCGGCGCCTTTTAGAGTCCATTCCCTGACAAATTGAGGCTGTTCTGAAGGCAAGGGGGGCGCAACACAATATTAGGAAGGTGTTCTTAATGTTTGTGCGCTTAGTGTATTCTTTATGGAATATACAGGTAACTGCCAAAATAATGGATACGCTTGAGTAAATGAGGGATACAAAGTATATTAAAAACAGGTGCTTCCACACAGGTTTGGTTCCTGACTTAAGACATTTACAAATGTATAAAATGCTGGGCAGGCCATTATATTGGTTACCATGGCTATGCCTCCATAGGATGACAATGCCCCCTTCATCAGGGCTCGAGTGTCCACTGAATGGTTTGATGAGCATGAAAGTGATGTATGATGCCATGGCAGTCTGTTACAATCTCAACCCAGTTTAACACTTATGGGAGATTCTTGAGCGGTGCCTGAGACAGCATTTTCCACCACTATCAACAAAACACCAAATGAATTTTCTTGCGGATTCCTCCAACAAAGATCCAGAGACTTGTAGGTGCATTGAAGCTGTTCTGACTCATGGTGGCCCAACGCCATTAAGACATTACGTTGGGGTTTCCTTTATTTTGACAGTTACTGGTATATTAATGTTACTGACAAACCTATGGTGTTGTGTAGGATACCTGGGAGACTGAATGACAGACGCACCCCACTGGGAGAGCTCAACTGGATCTTCACTGCTATCACTGACACTATCGCCTGGAACGTGCTGCCCAGAGGTACACACGTACACACACACACACACACACACACACACACACACACACACACACACACACACACACACACACACACACACACACACACACACACACACACACACACACACACACACACACACACACACACACACACACACACACACACACACACACACACACACACACACACACACACACACACACACACACGAGCTTGGGAGCATATATGCATGCGCACACACTCATACCCCTGTGTCTACCTGGGCTGGCCAGACAAGTAGAAAGTCACTCACACACAAACACTCATGTGAGTCGTGATGTGAGAGGAGAACAGTGGTAATGTGCTGATAAGCCCCAGAAACCATACAGAACTGCCATTCATTAATCAGCCTCCATCACAGTGAATGTCCTTCATGAAGGCACGGCACACCCAATCCAACCTCACCACACACCTCACTCTCACAAACTACACTCACACAGACATACTCACACACACCCAATCCAACCTCACCACACACCTCACAAACTACACTCACAACATACTACACTCCAACACAGACATACTCTCACAAACTACACTCACACAGACAATCCAACACCCAATCCAACCTCACCACACACCTCACTCTCACAAACTACACTCACACAGACATACTCACACACACCCAATCCAACCTCACCACACACCTCACTCTCACAAACTACACTCACACAGACATACTCACACACACCCAATCCAACCTCACCACACACCTCACTCTCACAAACTACACTCACACAGACATACTCACACACACCTCAATCCACAGACATACTCACCACACCCAACCTCACTCACTCTCACAAACTACACTCACACAGACATACTCACACACACCCAATCCAACCTCACCACACACCTCACTCTCACAAACTACACTCACACAGACATACTCACACACACCCAATAATCACACACACCTCACTCTCACAAACTACACTCACACAGACATCTCACAAACTACACTCACACAGACACTCACACAGACTACACACACACCTAATCCAACCTCACCACACACCTCACTCTCACAAACTACACTCACACAGACGTACTCACACACACCTAATCCAACCTCACCACACACCTCACTCTCACAAACTACACTCACACAGACATACTCACACACAAAAGCACGTGAACACGCACACTCCAATCACGCCACAATCAAAACACTTATGCACAGACAGACTCAAGCCCTCTCTCTCACACACACACACCAATTATCATTAGTTGGGGATAAACACTGAAGAAACCTGGCCCCATTAAACTAAATGAGATAATGCATGAATTAATAATACGAGTTGAAAATGTCACTACGGCCCCCTGCCTTGATCTATCTGGCGCTGCTACTGCACTCTGCCTGTGTCCACATTCAATACACACACACTACATACACACACAATAGATACATACACACATACAGTGCATTCAATGCACAATACATGCACACCTACAGGGCATTCGGTAAGCATTGATCCCTTGACTTTTCCTCATTTTGTTACATTACAGCCTTATTCTCATCAATCTACACAATATACCCCATAATGACAAAATGAAAACAGGTTTTTAGTAATTGTTGCTAGTGTATTAAAAATTAAACATGCCTTATTTACATAAGTGAGTCTCATGAGTCTTGAAATTGAGCCCAGGTGCATCCTGTTTCCATTGATCATCCTTGATATTTCTACAACTTGATTGGATTCCACCTGTAGTAAATTCAATTGATTGGACATGATTTTGAAAGGCACACACCTGTCGATATAATGTGCCACATATGATAGTGCATGTCAGAGCAAAACCAAGCCATGAGTTCGAAGGAATTGTCCGTAGAGGTCCGAGACAAGATTGTGTCGATGCACAGATCTGGGGAAGGGTACCAGAAAATGTTTGTAGCATTGAAGGTCCCCAAGAAGACTGTGGCCTCATCATTCTTAAATGAAAGAAGTTTGGAACCACCAAGACTCTTCCTAGAGCTTGTGTAATCGGCGGTTAAGGGCCTATGTCAGGGAGGTGACCAAGAACTTGATGGTCACTCTGACAGAGCTCCAGAGTTCCTCTGTGGAGATGGGAGAACCTTCCAGTATTCAACGATCTCTGCAGCACTCCACCAATCAGGCCGTTATGGTAGAGTGGCCAGACGGAAGCCACTCCACAGTAAAAGGTACATGACAGCCTGCTTTGAGTTTGCCAAAAGGCACCTAAAGGACTCTGGCCATGAGAATCTAGATTGGACTCTTTGGCCTGAATGCCAAGCGTCACGTCTGGAGGAAACCTGGCACCATCATGCTGATGGGAGCCCGGACTTGAACCCGATCGAACATCTCTAGAGAGACCTGAAAATAGCTGTGCGGCAACTTTCCCCATCCAACCTGACAGAGCTTGAGAGGATCTGCAGAGAAGAATGGGAGAAACTCCCCAAATACAGGTGTCAAGCTTTTAGCATTTTACTGAAGAAGACTCGAGACTGTAATCGCTGCCAAAAATGATTAAACAAAGTACTGAGTAAAGGGTCTGAATACTTATGTAAATATTAACATTTTATTTGGAATAAATTTGAGAAATTATAAAATCATGTTTTTGCTTTGTTATTGTGGGCAGATTGATGAGGGAGAAAAAACAATAGAATATCTCTTTCTTTGATGCTGTCTTATTTTCTATCAACCATGGTCCCATGCCCCTATCACTTTCTTTCTTTCCATTCCGTCATGTCCGTTCTTCTCTTACTCATCCTCCCTCTCGCTAGATCTGTTCCAGAAGCTCTTTCGTCAGGACCTGTTGGTGGCCAGTTTATTCCGCAACTTCCTGTTGGCCGAGAGGATTATGAGGTCATACAACTGCACCCCTGTCAGCAGTCCGCGCCTGCCACCTACATACATGCACGCCATGTGGTAAGACACACACACACACTCTGTTGGCCTTTTCTATTAAATCTTATCTGTCTGTCCATTCATTAGATTCATGCTGAAAACTGTCTGCAAAATCCTTTTGTGTGTTTTTCCACTATCAGTTGCTAAAAGCATTAGTTGGGGGAGAGTGTTTTTGCTGAAAGCCTCTTGAGTGAGCGATCGCCTGTTTTCCTCTCTTATTGCCTCCATTATCTCTTCTTAAGAAGACATTAAATAGCACTGAATAATCTGGGGTGCACTTTCCCTTTGTTACTACACCCCATCATAGCTCTAAAGAGATGCTTGAGCCAGCAAGAAAGGAAGCACAGAGCGAGAGAGAGAATGTGGACGGAGGTCAAAGGACAAGCTGGATAGCAGTAAAGAAGGAAGGAAGAGAGTGGAGGAGAGAGACTGATAGGAAGTGTTGAGGTAGCTGGATACAGTAAAGAGGGAAGGGAGAGTAGAGGAGAGAGACTGATAGGAAGTGTTGAGGTAGCTGGATAGCAGTAAAGAAGGAAGGGAGAGTAGAGGAGAGAGACTGATAGGAAGTGTTGAGGTAGCTGGATACAGTAAAGAAGGAAGGGAGAGTAGAGGAGAGAGACTGATAGGAAGTGTCGAGGTAGCTGGATACAGTAAAGAAGGAAGGGAGAGTAGAGGAGAGAGACTGATAGGAAGTGTTGAGGTAGCTGGATACAGTAAAGAAGGAAGGGAGAGTAGAGGAGAGAGACTGATAGGAAGTGTTGAGGTAGCTGGATACAGTAAAGAAGGAAGGGAGAGTAGAGGAGAGAGACTGATAGGAAGTGTTGAGGTAGCTGGATACAGTAAAGAAGGAAGGGAGAGTAGAGGAGAGAGACTGATAGGAAGTGTTGAGGTAGCTGGATACAGTAAAGAAGGAAGGGAGAGTAGAGGAGAGAGACTGATAGGAAGTGTTGAGGTAGCTAGATGGCAGTAAAGAAGGAAGGGAGAGTAGAGGAGAGAGACTGATAGGAAGTGTTGAGGTAGCTAGATAGCAGTAAAGAAGACTGATAGGAAGTGTTGAGGTAGCTGGATACAGTAAAGAAGGGAGAGTAGAGGAGAGAGACTGATAGGAAGTGTTGAGGTAGCTAGATAGCAGTAAAGAAGACTGATAGGAAGTGTTGAGGTAGCTGGATACAGTAAAGAAGGGGGAGTAGAGGAGAGAGACTGATAGGAAGTGTTGAGGTAGCTAGATAGCAGTAAAGAAGAGAGACTGATAGGAAGTGTTGAGGTAGCTGGATAGCAGTAAAGAAGGAATGAAGAGAGTGAAGGAGAGAGACTGATAGGAAGTGTTGAGGTAGCGGGATAGCAGTAAAGAAGGAAGGAAGAGTGGAGGAGAGAGACTGATAAGAAGTGTTGAGGTAGCTGGATAGCAGTAAAGAAGGAAGGGAGAGAGACTGATAGGACGTGTTGAGGTAGCTGGATAGCAGTAAAGAAGGAAGGAAGAGAGTGAAGGACAGACTGATAAGAAGTGTTGAGGTAGCTGGATAGCAGTAAAGAAGGAAGGGAGAGAGACTGATAGGACGTGTTGAGGTAGCTAGATGGCAGTAAAGAGAGACTGATAGGAAGTGTTGAGGTAGCTAGATGGCAGTAAAGAAGGAAGAGTGGAGGAGAGAGACTGATAGGACGTGTTGAGGTAGCTAGATGGCAGTAAAGAAGGAAGAGTGGAGGAGAGAGACTGATAGGAAGTGTTGATGTAGCTGGATAGCAGTAAAGAAGGAAGGAAGAGAGTGAAGGACAGACTGATAAGAAGTGTTGAGGTAGCTGGATAGCAGTAAAGAAGGAAGGGAGAGAGACTGATAGGACGTGTTGAGGTAGCTAGATAACAGTAAAGAAGGAAGAGAGTAGAGGAGAGAGACTGATAGGAAGTGTTGAGGTAGCTAGATGGCAGTAAAGAGAGACTGATAGGAAGTGTTGAGGTAGCTAGATAACAGTAAAGAAGGAAGGAAGAGAGTGGAGGAGAGAGACTAGGAATTGTTGAGGTAGCTAGTTAACAGTAAAGAAGGAAGGAAGAGAGTGGAGGAGAGAGACTAGGAATTGTTGAGGTAGCTAGTTAACAGTAAAGAAGGAAGAGAGTGGAGGAGAGACTAGGAATTGTTGAGGTAGCTAGTTAACAGTAAAGAAGGAAGGAAGAGAGAGAGTGGAGGAGAGAGACTAGGAATTGTTGAGGTAGCTAGATAACAGTAAAGAAGGAAGGAAGAGAGTGGAGGAGAGAGACTAGGAATTGTTGAGGTAGCTAGTTAACAGTAAAGAAGGAAGGAAGAGAGAGAGTGGAGGAGAGAGACTAGGAATTGTTGAGGTAGCTAGTTAACAGTAAAGAAGGAAGGAAGAGAGAGAGTGGAGGAGAGAGACTAGGAATTGTTGAGGTAGCTAGATAACAGTAAAGAAGGAAGGAAGAGAGTGGAGGAGAGAGACTAGGAATTGTTGAGGTAGCTAGTTAACAGTAAAGAAGGAAGGAAGAGAGAGAGTGGAGGAGAGAGACTAGGAATTGTTGAGGTAGCTAGTTAACAGTAAAGAAGGAAGGAAGAGAGTGGAGGAGAGAGACTAGGAATTGTTGAGGTAGCTAGTTAACAGTAAAGAAGGAAGGAAGAGAGTGGAGGAGAGAGACTAGGAATTGTTGAGGTAGCTAGTTAACAGTAAAGAAGGAAGGAAGAGAGTGGAGGAGAGAGACTAGGAATTGTTGAGGTAGCTAGTTAACAGTAAAGAAGGAAGAGAGTGGAGGAGAGAGACTAGGAATTGTTGAGGTAGCTAGTTAACAGTAAAGAAGGAAGAGAGTGGAGGAGAGAGACTAGGAATTGTTGAGGTAGCTAGTTAACAGTAAAGAAGGAAGGAAGAGAGAGAGTGGAGGAGAGAGACTAGGAATTGTTGAGGTAGCTAGTTAACAGTAAGGAAGGAAGAGAGTGGAGGAGAGAGACTAGGAATTGTTGAGGTAGCTAGTTAACAGTAAAGAAGGAAGGAAGAGAGTGGAGGAGAGAGACTAGGAATTGTTGAGGTAGCTAGTTAACAGTAAAGAAGGAAGAGAGTGGAGGAGAGAGACTAGGAATTGTTGAGGTAGCTAGTTAACAGTAAAGAAGGAAGGAAGAGAGTGGAGGAGAGAGACTAGGAATTGTTGAGGTAGCTAGTTAACAGTAAAGAAGGAAGGAAGAGAGTGGAGGATAGGAAGAGAGTGGAGAGACTAGGAATTGTTGAGGTAGCTAGTTAACAGTAAAGAAGGAAGAGAGTGGAGGAGAGAGACTAGGAATTGTTGAGGTAGCTAGTTAACAGTAAAGAAGGAAGGAAGAGAGTGGAGGAGAGAGACTAGGAATTGTTGAGGTAGCTAGTTAACAGTAAAGAAGGAAGAGAGTGGAGGAGAGAGACTAGGAATTGTTGAGGTAGCTAGTTAACAGTAAAGAAGGAAGGAAGAGAGTGGAGGAGAGAGACTAGGAATTGTTGAGGTAGCTAGTTAACAGTAAAGAAGGAAGGAAGAGAGTGGAGGAGAGAGACTAGGAATTGTTGAGGTAGCTAGTTAACAGTAAAGAAGGAAGAGAGTGGAGGAGAGAGACTAGGAATTGTTGAGGTAGCTAGTTAACAGTAAAGAAGGAAGGAAGAGAGTGGAGGAGAGAGACTAGGAATTGTTGAGGTAGCTAGTTAACAGTAAAGAAGGAAGAGAGTGGAGGAGAGAGACTAGGAATTGTTGAGGTAGCTAGTTAACAGTAAAGAAGGAAGGAAGAGAGTGGAGGAGAGAGACTAGGAATTGAGGTAGCTAGTTAACAGTAAAGAAGGAAGAGAGTGGAGGAGAGAGACTAGGAAGTGTTGAGGTAGCTAGTTAACAGTAAAGAAGGAAGGAAGAGAGTGGAGGAGAGAGACTAGGAATTGTTGAGGTAGCTAGTTAACAGTAAAGAAGGAAGGAAGAGAGTGGAGGAGAGAGACTAGGAATTGTTGAGGTAGCTAGTTAACAGTAAAGAAGGAAGGAAGAGAGTGGAGGAGAGAGACTAGGAATTGTTGAGGTAGCTAGTTAACAGTAAAGAAGGAAGAGAGTGGAGGAGAGAGACTAGGAATTGTTGAGGTAGCTAGTTAACAGTAAAGAAGGAAGGAAGAGAGTGGAGGAGAGAGACTAGGAATTGTTGAGGTAGCTAGTTAACAGTAAATCAAATCAAATCAAATCAAATTTATTTATATAGCCCTTCGTACATCAGCTGATATCTCAAAGTGCTGTACAGAAACCCAGCCTAAAACCCCAAACAGCAAACAATGCAGGTGTAAAAGCACGGTGGCTAGGAAAAACTCCCTAGAAAGGCCAAAACCTAGGAAGAAACCTAGAGAGGAACCGGGCTATGTGGGGTGGCCAGTCCTCTTCTGGCTGTGCCGGGTAGAGATTATAACAGAAAATGACCAAGATGTTCAAATGTTCATAAATGACCAGCATGGTCAAATAATAATAAGGCAGAACAGTTGAAACTGGAGCAGCAGCACAGTCAGGTGGACTGGGGACAGCAAGGAGCCATCATGTCAGGTAGTCCTGGGGCACGGTCCTAGGGCTCAGGTCCTCCGAGAGAGAGAAAGAAAGAGAGAATTAGAGAGAGCATATGTGGGGTGGCCAGTCCTCTTCTGGCTGTGCCGGGTGGAGATTATAACAGAACGTGGCCAAGATGTTCAAATGTTCATAAATGACCAGCATGGTTGAATAATAGTAAGGCAGAACAGTTGAAACTGGAGCAGGAGCATGGCCAGGTGGACTGGGGACAGCAAGGAGTCCTCATGTCAGGTAGTCCTGGGACATGGTCCTAGGGCCCAGGCCAGTTGAAACTGGAGCAGCAGCATGGCCAGGTGGACTGGGGACAGCAAGGAGTCATCATGTCAGGTAGTCCTGGGGCATGGTTCTAGGGCTCAGGTCCTCCGAGAGAGAGAAAGAAGGAGAGAAGGAGAGAATTAGAGAACGCACACTTAGATTTACACAGGACACCGAATAGGACAGGAGAAGTACTCCAGATAAACAAACTGACCCTAGCCCCCGACACATAAACTACTGCAGCATAAATACTGGAGGCTGAGACAGGAGGGGTCAGGAGACACTGTGGCCCCATCCGAGGACACCCCGGACAGGGCCAAACAGGAAGGATATAACCCCACCCACTTTGCCAAAGCACAGCCCCCACACCACTAGAGGGAAATCTACAACCACCAACTTACCATCCTGAGACAAGGCCGAGTATAGCCCACAAAGATCTCCGACACGGTACAACCCAAAGGGGGGAAACCCAGACAGGCCGACCACAACAGTGAATCAACCCACCCAGGTGACGCACCCCCCAGGGACGGCACGAGAGAGCCCCAGCAAGCCAGTGACTCAGCCCCGTAACAGGGTTAGAGGCAGAGAATCCCAGTGGAAAAAGGGGAACCGGCCAGGCAGAGACAGCAAGGGCGGTTCGTTGCTCCAGAGCCTTTCCGTTCACCTTCCCACTCCTGGGCCAGACTACACTCAATCATATGACCCACTGAAGAGATGAGTCTTCAGTAAAGACTTAAAGGTTGAGACCGAGTTTGCGTCTCTGACATGGGTAGGCAGACCGTTCCATAAAAATGGAGCTCTATAGGAGAAAGCCCTGCCTCCAGCTGTTTGCTTAGAAATTCTAGGGACAATTAGGAGGCCTGCGTCTTGTGACCGTAGCGTACGTATAGGTATGTACGGCAGGACCAAATCAGAGAGGTAGGTAGGAGCAAGCCCATGTAATGCTTTGTAGGTTAGCAGTAAAACCTTGAAATCAGCCCTTGCTTTGACAGGAAGCCAGTGTAGAGAGGCTAGCACTGGAGTAATATGATCAAATTTTTTGGTTCTAGTCAGGATTCTAGCAGCCGTATTTAGCACTAACTGAAGTTTATTTAGTGCTTTATCCGGGTAGCCGGAAAATAGAGCATTGCAGTAGTCTAACCTAGAAGTGACAAAAGCATGGATTAATTTTTCTGCATCATTTTTGGACAGAAAGTTTCTGATTTTTGCAATGTTACGTAGATGGAAAAAGCTGTCCTCGAAATGGTCTTGATATGTTCTTCAAAAGAGAGATCAGGGTCCAGAGTAACGCCGAGGTCCTTCACAGTTTTATTTGAGACGACTGTACAACCATTAAGATTAATTGTCAGATTCAACAGAAGATCTCTTTGTTTCTTGGGACCTAGAACAAGCATCTCTGTTTTGTCCGAGTTTAATAGTAGAAAGTTTGCAGCCATCCACTTCCTTATGTCTGAAACACATGCTTCTAGCGAGGGCAATTTTGGTGCTTCACCGTGTTTCATTGAAATGTACAGCTGTGTGTCATCCGCATAGCAGTGAAAGTTTACATTATGTTTTCGAATAACATCCCCAAGAGGTAAAATATATAGTGAAAACAATAGTGGTCCTAAAACAGAACCTTGAGGAACACCGAAATGTACAGTTGATTTGTCAGAGGACAAACCATTCACAGAGACAAACTGATATCTTTCCGACAGATAAGACCTAAACCAGGCCAGAACATGTCCGTGTAGACCAATTTGGGTTTCCAATCTCTCCAAAAGAATGTGGTGATCGATGGTATCAAAAGCAGCACTAAGGTCTAGGAGCACGAGGACAGATGCAGAGCCTCGGTCCGATGCCATCAAAATGTCATTTACCACCTTCACAAGTGCCGTCTCAGTGCTATGATGGGGTCTAAAACCAGACTGAAGCATTTCGTATACATTGTTTGTCTTCAGGAAGGCAGTGAGTTGCTGCGCAACAGCCTTCTCTAAAATCTTTGAGAGGAATGGAAGATTTGATATAGGCCGATAGTTTTTTATATTTTCTGGGTCAAGGTTTGGCTTTTTCAAGAGAGGCTTTATTACTGCCACTTTTAGTGAGTTTGGTACACATCCAGTGGATAGAGAGCCGTTTATTATGTTCAACATAGGAGGGCCAAGCACAGGAAGCAGCTCTTTCAGTAGTTTAGTTGGAATAGGGTCCAGTATACAGCTTGAAGGTTTAGAGGCCATGATTATTTTCATCATTGTGTCAAGAGATATAGTACTAAAACACTTGAGCGTCTCTCTTGATCCTAGGTCCTGGCAGAGTTGTGCAGACTCAGGACAACTGAGGTTTGGAGGAATACGCAGGTTTAAAGAGGAGTCCGTAATTTGCTTTCTAATAATCATAATCTTTTCCTCAAAGAAGTTCATGAATTTATCACTGCTAAAGTGCAAGTCATCCTCTCTTGGGGAATGCTGCTTTTTAGTTAGCTTTGCCACAGTATCAAAAAGGAATTTCGGATTGTTCTTATTTTCCTCAATTAAGTTAGAAAAATAGGACGATCGAGCAGCAGTAAGGGCTCTTCGGTACTGCACGGTACCATCCTTCCAAGCTAGTCGGAAGACTTCCAGTTTGGTGTGGCGCCATTTCCGTTCCAATTTTCTGGAAGCTTGCTTCAGAGCTCGGGTATTTTCTGTGTACCATGGAGCTAGTTTCTTATGAGACATTTTTTTAGTTTTTAGGGGTGCAACTGCATCTAGGTATTGCGCAAGGTTAAATTGAGATCCTCAGTTAGGTGGTTAACGGATTTTTGTCCTCTGGCGTCCTTGGGTAGGCAGAGGGAGTCTGGAAGGGCATCAAGGAATCTTTGTGTTGTCTGTGAATTTATAGCACGACTTTTGATGTTCCTTGGTTGGGGTCTGAGCAGATTATTTGTTGCAATTGCAAACGTAATAAAATGGTGGTCTGATAGTCCAGGATTATGAGGAAAACATTAAGATCCACAACATTTATTCCATGGGACAAAACTAGGTCCAGCGTATGACTGTGAGAGTGAGTGGGTCCAGAGACATGTTGGACAAAACCCACTGAGTCGATGATGGCTCCAAAAGCCTTTTGGAGTGGGTCTGTGGACTTTTCCATGTGAATATTAAAGTCACCAAAGATTAGAATATTATCTGCAATGACTACAAGGTCTGATAGGAATTCAGGGAACTCAGTGAGAAACGCTGTATATGGCCCAGGAGGCCTGTAAACAGTAGCTATAAAAAGTAAAGAAGGAAGAGAGTGGAGGAGAGAGACTAGGAAGTGTTGAGGTAGCTAGTTAACAGTAAAGAAGGAAGAGTGGAGGAGAGAGACTAGGAATTGTTGAGGTAGCTAGTTAACAGTAAAGAAGGAAGGAAGAGAGTGGAGGAGAGAGACTAGGAATTGTTGAGGTAGCTAGTTAACAGTAAAGGAAGGAAGAGAGTGGAGGAGAGAGACTAGGAATTGTTGAGGTAGCTAGTTAACAGTAAAGAAGGAAGAGAGTGGAGGAGAGACTGATAGGAAGTGTTGAGGTAGCTAGTTAACAGTAAAGAAGGAAGAGAGTGGAGGAGAGACTGATAGGAAGTGTTGAGGTAGCTGGATACAGTAAAGAAGGAAGGGAGAGTAGAGGAGAGAGACTGATAGGAAGTGTTGAGGTAGCTGGATACAGTAAAGAAGGAAGGGAGAGTAGAGGAGAGAGACTGATAGGAAGTGTGTAGGAGATGCAGAAAATAAGAAAAATGTGTAAGTGTGGAGGTGGAGAGAAATAGTGAGGGTTTGGGGAAATATTTTGATTGATGATGGTGGCCATACACAACCAGCAAGTGTTATTAAAATGCTCTTGTTGTCTTTATTAGTGGGTCATTATTAGGATATAAATTGGCTGGGGACAGGTGTGCACGAACGAGTGTGATGGGGGTGTATGGCGCTATGGCTGCACCAAGCTCTGCTGCAGGTAGAAGCTATAGCAGTGTCAGCAACTAGATACAAATTCCCTCATACACACTTAAAGGTCCGAACTGTCATTCTGATTCCCATGTAAAATAGCCTTTTGAGTGACTAAAATATCACCCATAATATTTGTTTTGGATAGAAATGCTCAAAATGTGTGAAAAAGTATGTTTATCTCTGGAAGTTTGAAAAGACAGGCTTTGTGGGCGGGGAGTTTATTATTCATGAGCTCACCTTGACTGACAGCTCTTTGAAACGCCTATGTCAAGCAACTTGGATGCGGTAAAGTCATCTCAAGCTAATTTAGTGATACACAATGCAGCTCAAACAACATTGAAGTTGCATCAATGATGTCAATGTTTTATACATCCTTTCTTTGGCATCGCTCTTGTGATGGGGTTCACAGCAGCAATGACAGATGTGTTGACTTGACAACTGCGTCAGAATTCTGAACAAATTAACAGGGGATTCGAACCAGTGACCTTTGGGTTACTTGCCCAAACGCTCTTAACCGCTAGGCTACATGCGGCCATCACACACCCCTCACTCCTATCAAATCCCAATCACGTTTCATGTCACTTTTCACTCACTTCCCAAACTGATACTAACAACAAGAGAGACATGTTTTTTGTTGTTGTCGCCAAACAAATGTTTGTCTGCTTGTTTCGACTGATTCCAGATGTTTCATATATTTGATATATTCATGCACTGGGATTACAGATATTTATACCTGATATGAATATTGAATGCACACTGTGTTATGTGAATGATATGATGATTTGTATTTACATAGATTATAACTAGCGTCTAGGATCCTTTGACTAGGGAAATGTCTTTCTCCATAGAGAATTGTATTCTAGTCATTTATCTTGGATTCCTCTATTACCTGGATGGAATAGGCAAAGGCAGTGTTCTTAGAGTTGCATTCAATGACTGGAACAAATCTGTAAAGTTGCGTATTGTTGCATTCGTCAACCAAATACCCAATTCCTGCATGCACTTTCTAATCCGAGGACAAACCCCTTGGCTGCAGACCCCAAGTGCTGCCTCAGAGCAAATAGGGAGGAAGGGGAGTTGGTGGATAGGGGAAGAGCAGGGGAAAGATGAGAAGGGGGGTTGGTGGATAGGGGAAGAGCAGGGGAAAGATGAGAAGGGGGTTGGTGGATAGGGGAAGAGCGGGGAAAGAGGGGAAGGGGAGTTGGTGGATAGGGGAAGAGCGGGGGAAAGAGGGGAAGGGGGTTGGTGGATAGGGGAAGAGCAGGGGAAAGAGGGGTTGGTGGATAGGGGAAGAGGGGAAGGGGGTTGGTGGATAGGGAGAGCGGGGGAAAGAGGGGAAGGGGGTTGGTGGATAGGGGGAAAGAGGGGAAGGGGGTTGGTGGATAGGGGAAGAGCGGGGGAAAGAGGGGAAGGGGGTTGGTGGATAGGGGAAGAGCGGGGAAAGAGGGGAAGGGGGTTGGTGGATAGGGGAAGAGTGGGGGAAGAGAGAAAGGGGGTTGGTGGATAGGGGAAGAGCGAGGGGATGGGGGTTGGGGAAGAGCAGGGGAAAGAGGGGAAGGGGGTTGGTGGATAGGGGAAGAGCGGGGGAAGGGGGTTGGTGGATAGGGGAAGAGCGGGGGAAGGGGGTTGGTGGATAGGGGAAGAGCGGGGGAAGGGGGTTGGTGGATAGGGGAAGAGCGGGGAAAGAGGGGAAGGGGGTTGGTGGATAGGGGAAGAGCGGGGGAAAGAGGGGAAGGGGGGTTGGTGGATAGGGGAAGAGCGGGGGAAAGAGGGGAAGGGGGTTGGTGGATAGGGGAAGAGCAGGGGAAAGAGGGGTTGGTGGATAGGGGAAGAGCAGGGGAAAGAGGGGTTGGTGGATAGGGGAAGAGGGGAAGGGGGGTTGGTGGATAGGGAGAGCGGGGGAAAGAGTGGAAGGGGGTTGGTGGATAGGGGGAGCGGGGGAAAGAGGGGAAGGGGGTTGGTGGATAGGGGAAGAGCAGGGGAAAGATGAGAAGGGGGGTTGGTGGATAGGGGAAGAGCGGGGGAAAGAGGGGAAGGGGGTTGGTGGATAGGGGAAGAGCGGGGGAAAGAGGGGAAGGGGGTTGGTGGATAGGGGAAGAGCAGGGGAAAGAGGGGTTGGTGGATAGGGGAAGAGGGGAAGGGGGTTGGTGGATAGGGAGAGCGGGGGAAAGAGGGGAAGGGGGTTGGTGGATAGGGGGAGAGCGGGGGAAAGAGGGGAAGGGGGTTGGTGGATAGGGGAAGAGCGGGGGAAAGAGGGGAAGGGGGTTGGTGGAAGGGGGTTGGTGGATAGGGGAAGAGCGGGGGAAGAGGGGAAGGGGGGTTGGTGGATAGGGAAGAAGAGCGGGGGAAGAGGGGAAGGGGGTTGGTGGATAGGGGAAGAGCGAGGGGAAGGGGGTTGGGGAAGAGCAGGGGAAGGGGGTTGGTGGATAGGGGAAGAGCGGGGGGAAGGGGGGTTGGTGGATAGGGGAAGAGCGGGGGAAAGAGGGGAAGGGGGTTGGTGGATAGGGGAAGAGCAGGGGGAAGAGGGGAAGGGGGTTGGTGGATAGGGGAAGAGCGGGGGAAAGGGGGGGTTGGTGGATAGGGGAAGAGCGGGGGAAGGGGGGTTGGTGGATAGGGGAAGAGCGAGGGGAAGGGGGAGCGGGGGAGGGGAAGGGGGAGCGAGGGGAAGGGGGTTGGTGGGTAGGGGAAGAGCAGGGGAAAGAGGGGAAGGGGGTTGGTGGATAGGGGAAGAGCGGGGGAAAGAGGGGAAGGGGGGGTTGGTGGGTAGGGGAAGAGCAGGGGAAAGAGGGGAAGGGGGTTGGTGGATAGGGGAAGAGCGGGGGAAAGGGGGTTGGTGGATAGGGGAAGAGCGGGGGAAGGGGGTTGGTGGATAGGGAAGAGCGGGGGAAGGGGGGTTGGTGGATAGGGGAAGAGCGGGGGAAGGGGGTTGGTGGATAGGGGAAGAGCGGGGGGAAGGGGGTTGGTGGATAGGGGAAGTGCGGGGGAAGGGGGTTGGTGGATAGGGGAAGTGCGGGGGGAAGGGGGTTGGTGGATAGGGGAAGAGCGGGGGAAAGAGGGGAAGGGGGTTGGTGGATAGGGGAGGGGAAGGGGTTGGTGGATAGGGGAAGAGCGGGGGAAAGAGGGGAAGGGGGTTGGTGGATAGGGGAAGAGCGGGGGAAAGAGGGGAAGGGGGGTTGGTGGATAGGGGAAGAGCGGGGGAAGAGGGGAAGGGGGTTGGTGGATAGGGGAAGAGCGAGGGGAAGGGGGGTTGGGGAAGAGCGGGGAAAGAGGGGAAGGGGGTTGGTGGATAGGGGAAGAGCGGGGGAAGGGGGTTGGTGGATAGGGGAAGAGCGGGGGAAGGGGGGTTGGTGGATAGGGGAAGAGCGGGGGAAGGGGGTTGGTGGATAGGGGAAGAGCGGGGGGAAGGGGGTTGGTGGATAGGGGAAGAGCGGGGGAAGAGGGGAAGGGGGTTGGTGGATAGGGGAAGAGCGAGGGAAGGGGGGTTGGTGGATAGGGGAAGAGCAGGGGAAAGAGGGGAAGGGGGTTGGTGGATAGGGGAAGAGCGGGGGAAAGAGGGGAAGGGGGTTGGTGGATAGGGGAAGAGCAGGGGAAAGAGGGGAAGGGGGTTGGTGGATAGGGGAAGAGCGAAAGGGGAAGGGGGGTTGGTGGGTAGGGGAAGAGCAGGGGAAAGAGGGGAAGGGGGTTGGTGGATAGGGGAAGAGCGGGGGAAAGGGGGAAGGGGGTTGGTGGGTAGGGGAAGAGCAGGGGAAAGAGGGTAAGGGGGGTTGGTGGATAGGGGAAGAGCGGGGGAAAGGGGGGTTGGTGGATAGGGGAAGAGCAGGGGGGGAAGGGGGTTGGTGGATAGGGGAAGAGCGGGGGAAAGGGGGGTTGGTGGATAGGGGAAGAGCGGGGGAAGGGGGGTTGGTGGATAGGGGAAGAGCGGGGGAAGGGGGTTGGTGGATAGGGGAAGAGCGGGGGGAAGGGGGTTGGTGGATAGGGGAAGTGCGGGGGAAGGGGGTTGGTGGATAGGGGAAGTGCGGGGGAAGGGGGTAGGTGGATAGGGGAAGAGCGGGGGAAAGAGGGGAAGGGGGTTGGTGGATAGGGGAAGAGCGGGAGAAAGAGGGAAGGGGGTTGGTGGATAGGGGAAGAGCGGGGGAAGGGGGGGGGTTGGTGGATAGGGAAGAGCGGGGGAAGGGGGGTTGGTGGATATGGGAAGAGCGGGGGAAGTTGGGTTGGTGGATAGGGGAAGTGCGGGGGAAGGGGGTAGGTGGATAGGGGAAGAGCGGGGGAAAGAGGGGAAGGGGGGTTGGTGGATAGGGAGGGAAGGGGGTTGGTGGATAGGGGAAGAGCGGGAGAAAGAGGGGAAGGGGGTTGGTGGATAGGGGAAGAGCGGGGGAAAGAGGGGAAGGGGGTTGGTGGATAGGGGAAGAGCGGGGGAAGGGGGTTGGTGGATAGGGGAAGAGCAAGGGGAAGGGGGTTGGTGGATAGGGGAAGAGCAAGGGGAAGGGGGTTGGTGGATAGGGGAAGAGCGGGGGAAAGAGGGGAAGGGGGTTGGTGGATAGGGGAAGAGCGGGGGAAAGAGGGGAAGGGGGTTGGTGGATAGGGGAAGAGCGAGGGGAAGGGGGGTTGGTGGATAGGGGAAGAGCAAGGGGAAGGGGGTTGGTGGATAGGGGAAGAGCGGGGAAAGAGGGGAAGGGGGTTGGTGGATAGGGGAAGAGCGGGGGAAAGAGGGGAAGGGGTTGGTGGGTAGGGGAAGAGCAGGGGAAAGAGGGTAAGGGGGTTGGTGGATAGGGGAAGAGCGGGGGAAAGGGGGTTGGTGGATAGGGGAAGAGCAGGGGAAGGGGGTTGGTGGATAGGGGAAGAGCGGGGGAAGGGGGGTTGGTGGATAGGGGAAGAGCAGGGGAAGGGGGTGGATAGGGGGGAAGGGGGTTGGTGGATAGGGGAAGAGCGGGGGAAAGAGGGGAAGGGGGTTGGTGGGTAGGGGAAGAGCAGGGGAAAGAGGGTAAGGGGGTTGGTGGATAGGGGAAGAGCGGGGGAAGGGGGTTGGTGGATAGGGGAAGAGCAGGGGAAAGAGGGTGGGGGCTGGTGGATAGGGGAAGAGCGGGGGAAAGAGGGAAGGGGGGTTGGTGGATAGGGGAAAAGCAGGGGGGGAAGGGGGTTGGTGGATAGGGGAAGAGCGGGGGAAAGGGGGAAGGTGGATAGGGGGAGAGGGGGGGAAGGGGGTTGGTGGATAGGGGAAGAGCGGGGGAAGGGGGGTTGGTGGATAGGGGAAGAGGGGGGAAGGGGGTTTGGTGGATAGGGGAAGAAGGGGGGGTGGAAGAGGGGAAGGGGGGAAGGGGGTTGGTGGATAGGGAAGAGCGGGGGAAAGAGGGGAAGGGGGTTGGTGGATAGGGGAAGAGCGGGAGAAAGAGGGGAAGGGGGTTGGTGGATAGGGAAGAGCGGGGGGAAGGGGGTTGGTGGATAGGGGAAGAGCGGGGAAGGGGGTTGGTGGAAGAGGGGGGGGTTGGTGGATAGGGGAAGAGCGGGGGAAGGGGGGTTGGTGGATAGGGGAAGAGCGGGGGAAAGAGGGAAGGGGGGTTGGTGGATAGGGGAAGAGCGGGGGGAAGGGGGGTTGGTGGATAGGGGAAGAGCGGGGGAGGGGAAGGGGGTTGGTGGATAGGGGAAGAGCGGGGGAAGGGGGAAGGGGGTTGGTGGATAGGGGAAGAGCGGGGGGAAGGGGGTTGGTGGATAGGGGAAGAGCAAGGGAAGGGGGTTGGTGGATAGGGGAAGAGCGGGGGAAAGAGGGGAAGGGGGTTGGTGGATAGGGGAAGAGCGGGGGAAAGAGGGGAAGGGGGGTTGGTGGATAGGGGAAGAGCGGGGGAAAGAGGGGAAGGGGGTTGGTGGATAGGGGAAGAGCAGGGGGTTGGTGGAAAAGAGGGGAAGGGGGTTGGTGGATAGGGGAAGAGCGGGGGAAAGAGGGGAAGGGGGTTGGTGGGTAGGGGAAGAGCAGGGGAAAGAGGGTAAGGGGGTTGGTGGATAGGGGAAGAGCGGGGGAAGGGGGTTGGTGGGTAGGGGAAGAGCAGGGGAAAGAGGGGAAGGGGGTTGGTGGATAGGGGAAGAGCGGGGGAAAGAGGGGAAGGGGGTTGGTGGGTAGGGGAAGAGCAGGGGAAAGAGGGTAAGGGGGTTGGTGGATAGGGAAGAGCGGGGGAAAGGGGGGTTGGTGGATAGGGGAAGAGCGGGGGAAGGGGGTTGGTGGATAGGGGAAGAGCGGGGGAAGGGGGTTGGTGGATAGGGGAAGAGCGGGGGAAGGGGGAAGGGGGTTGGTGGATAGGGGAAGGGGGGGGAAGGGGGTTGGTGGATAGGGGAAGAGCGGGGGAAGGGGGAAGGGGGTTGGTGGATAGGGGAAGAGCGGGGGAAAGGGGGAAGGGGGTTGGTGGATAGGGGAAGAGCGGGGGAAGAGGGGAAGGGGGTTGGTGGATAGGGGAGGGGAAGGGGGGAAGGGGATAGGGGAAGAGCGGGAGAAAGAGGGGAAGGGGGTTGGTGGATAGGGGAAGAGCGGGGGAAGGGGGGTTGGTGGATAGGGGAAGAGCAAGGGGAAGGGGGTTGGTGGATAGGGGAAGAGCGGGGAAAGAGGGGAAGGGGGTTGGTGGATAGGGGAAGAGCGGGGAAAGAGGGGAAGGGGGTTGGTGGATAGGGGAAGAGCGGGGAAAGAGGGGAAGGGGGTTGGTGGATAGGGGAAGAGCGGGGGAAAGAGGGGAAGGGGGTTGGTGGATAGGGGAAGAGCAGGGGAAAGAGGGAAGGGGGTTGGTGGATAGGGGAAGAGCGGGGGAAAGAGGGGAAGGGGGTTGGTGGGTAGGGGAAGAGCAGGGGAAAGAGGGTAAGGGGGTTGGTGGATAGGGGAAGAGCGGGGGAAGGGGGTTGGTGGATAGGGGAAGAGCGGGGGAAGGGGGTTGGTGGATAGGGGAAGAGCGGGGGAAAGGGGGAAGGGGGTTGGTGGATAGGGGAAGAGCAGGGGAAAGAGGGTAGGGGGTGGATAGGGGAAGAGCGGGGGAAAGGGGGGGGGTTGGTGGATAGGGGAGGCGGGGGAAGGGGGTTGGTGGATAGGGGAAGAGCGGAAAGAGGGGAAGGGGGTT
The DNA here is from genome assembly GCF_021184085.1 of Oncorhynchus gorbuscha. NCBI lineage: Eukaryota > Metazoa > Chordata > Actinopteri > Salmoniformes > Salmonidae > Oncorhynchus > Oncorhynchus gorbuscha. The sequence goes on along the minus strand of NC_060190.1, from coordinate 14,793,649 downwards.
GGTGGATAGGGGAAGAGCGGGGGAGGGGAAGGGGGTTGGTGGATAGGGGAAGAGCGGGGGAAGGGGGTTGGTGGATAGGGGAAGAGCAAGGGAAGGGGGTTGGTGGATAGGGGAAGAGCGGGGGAAAGATAGGGGAAGGGGGTTGGTGGATAGGGGAAGAGCGGGGGAAAGAGGGGAAGGGGGTTGGTGGATAGGGGAAGAGCGGGGGAAAGAGGGGAAGGGGGTTGGTGGATAGGGAAGAGCGGGGGAAGGGGGTTGGTGGATAGGGGAAGAGCGAGGGGAAGGGGGTTGGTGGATAGGGGAAGAGCGGGGGAAAGAGGGGAAGGGGGTTGGTGGGTAGGGGAAGAGCAGGGGAAAGAGGGTAAGGGGGTTGGTGGATAGGGGAAGAGCGGGGGAAGGGGGTTGGTGGGTAGGGGAAGAGCAGGGGAAAGAGGGTAAGGGGGGTTGGTGGATAGGGGAAGAGCGGGGAAAGAGGGGAAGGGGGTTGGTGGGTAGGGGAAGAGCAGGGGAAAGAGGGTAAGGGGGTTGGTGGATAGGGGAAGAGCGGGGGAAAGAGGGGAAGGGGTTGGTGGGTAGGGGAAGAGCAGGGGAAAGAGGGTAAGGGGGTTGGTGGATAGGGGAAGAGCGGGGGAAAGGGGGTTGGTGGATAGGGAAGAGCGGGGGAAGGGGTTTGGTGGATAGGGGAAGAGCGGGGGAAGGGGGTTGGTGGATAGGGAAGAGCGGGGGAAGGGGGTTGGTGGATAGGGGAAGAGCGGGGGAAGGGGGTTGGGGATAGGGAAGTGCGGGGGAAGGGGGTTGGTGGATAGGGAAGAGCGGGGGAAAGAGGGGAAGGGGGTTGGTGGATAGGGGAAGAGCGAGGGGAAGGGGGTTGGTGGATAGGGGAAGAGCGAGGGGAAGGGGGTTGGTGGATAGGGGAAAGAGGGGAAGGGAGGTTGGTGGATAGGGGAAGAGCGGAGGGAAGGGGGGTTGGTGTGCGAGTGCAGTTGTAAAGGGGGTTTGATGTGTGGAATGGAACAGTGTGAATTGAACATGATGACCAGGTAGAACAGAGTTTGGGATGGATCAAAGCCTCAATGCTGCCCTCTCTAGGTGTGTGTGTGTGTGTGTGTGTGTGTGTGTGTGTGTGTGTGTGTGTGTGTGTGTGTGTGTGTGTGTGTGTGTGTGTGTGTGTGTGTGTGTGTGTGTGTGGACATTTGGGTTGTTGATGCCTTGTGTGTTTGTGTGCACCGTTCCTCTACAGGCAGGCATGGGACCTGGCTGTGGACATCTGTCTCTCTCAGCTGCCTACCATCATTGAGGAGGGCACCGCCTTCAGGGTGAGTGTGTGTTGTTTTTTCATTTATCAGTACCTTTGGGACTTAGTCATGGCGTGTGTCTGTCTATGTCAGGGGTCTCAAAATAATTTTGCCTGGTGTCCAAATTCTGTCTTCACCAAGGTCTTGCGGGGCCACACTGCCAAAGGCTTTTTTCCCTTCATTCGATTAGCCCTCAGGCGTTAAGATATATTGCCCTGTATGCTGTGGATACAGTTTCTGTGTGTTTGACACCTCACTGAGAAATAACCCCACTAGCTGACGGATGGATGGCTGTCTGTCGCTTCAGGTTGACTAGTCTGACGCGTTCACTTCCATTGCATTGACCCTGGTAACTTTGACCCTGGCACTTCTATGAGTTAAAATACTATTTTATTTCCACTGAGTCAATAGCAGTGATAGTAGCTGTGGTCAGTATCACTCCATCCTGTTAAACCAGTCTGGAGCTACTTGTCCAGTCAGTGTATCACTCCATCCTGTTAAACCAGTCTGGAGCTACTTGTCCAGTCAGTGTATCACTCCATCCTGTTAAACCAGTCTGGAGCTACTTGTCCAGTCAGTGCATCACTCCATCCTGTTAAACCAGTCTGGGACTATTTGTCCAGTCAGTGTATCACTCTATCCTGTTAAACCAGTCTGGACCTACTTGTCCAGTCAGTGTATCACTCCATCCTGTTAAACCAGTCTGGAGCTACTTGTCCAGTCAGTGTATCACTCCATCCTGTTAAACCAGTCTGGGGCTACTTGTCCAGTCAGTGAATCACTCCATCCTGTTAAACCAGTCTGGGGCTACTTGTCCAGTCAGTGCATTACTCCATCCTGTTAAACCAGTCTGGGGCTACTTGTCCAGTCAGTGTATCACTCCATCCTGTTAAACCAGTCTGGGACTATTTGTCCAGTCAGTGTATCACTCCATCCTGTTAAACCAGTCTGGGACTATTTGTCCAGTCAGTGTATCACTCCATCCTGTTAAACCAGTCTGGGACTATTTGTCCAGTCAGTGTATCACTCCATCCTGTTAAACCAGTCTGGGACTATTTGTCCAGTCAGTGTATCACTCCATCCTGTTAAACCAGTCTGGGACTACTTGTCCAGTCAGTGTATCACTCCATCCTGTTAAACCAGTCTGGGGCTACTTGTCCAGTCAGTGTATCACTCCATCCTGTTAAACTAGTCTGGGACTACTTGTCCAGTCAGTGCAACTCAATCATTCATTATAAGATATTTTCAACACACTCACTTGAAAGTTTCCCACTGTGATAGTCAGTGCTAAACCATCATCTTTGGGGTCAGTTTGGGTGGTATGAATGGTGTAGTACAGTACATGCTGCCCTGCCATATACCACTGCCTCTGTGCTTTTCTACAGAAATATAGAGATTGAGATGGTCATTAATGATGCATTGTTGCAGCTCCCTGTAGAAAGAGAGTCGGTCTGTCCAGACTAGCTACAAAGTTTAGCATCCCGTTATGGTGTAATAATCCACCGCGATTGTAATATTGAATTCCCAATCTCTCTGGGGGAAAACACTGGGCCAGGCAGGGGTAGAAAAGAAAAGCTGATTGTGACATCATCAGATTATTACCAGGGGTTGTGTAAGGGCTCCTTAAGCAGTCTACTGTCAACTTCTGAACTCTCCATCTCTCTTTTCCTCACTCTATCTATGCCGTCTTTACTTCCCTCGATCTATTTTCCGCTCTCCCTCACTCTTACTTCAGGGGTGTCAAACGTACGGCCCATGGAAAGAAAATCTAACATTTCAGTGCAGCCCTCCCGACCCCGGTGAAGACAGAATGCAGCCCGCAGGCTAAATTAGCTATGAAATTAATTTCAGGCACCATATCTTGCAGAGAGCAATGCACTGCCATTGCAAAAGTTTGTATGCAAAAAGTTGAATGAATCTCTACAGATCGTGACTCCCTTCCTCCGAGTCCTATCAGTTCTCCACCTGGCCTGTTGAGGTGTGCCTCTTCTCTACCACTTCTGAGAGAACATCCCTCTCCCCTCTCTCTCTCTCCATTCTCTTCCCTCTCTTCCTTCAACCCTGCATGCTAAATGGAACTATAATTGACCCACCTGGGTCCTCTACAAATGTTCCCCCCTCTCTCTGCCTTTTGAGAGATAAGAGACTCGTTCTCTCTCGCGCGCTCTCGCGATAATATCTAGTAATATCATCAACCATGTGTAGTTAACTAGTTATTATGATTGATTGTTTTTTTTATAAGATAAGTTTAATGCTAGCTAGCAACTTACCTTGGCTTACTGCATTCTCGTAACAGGCAGTCTCCTTGTGGAGTGCAACGAGAGAGAGGCAGGTCGTTATTGCGTTGGACTAGTTAACTGTAAGGTTGCAATATTGCCTCCCCCGAGCTGATAAGGTGAAAATCTGTCGTTCTGCCCCTGAACAAGGCAGTTAACCCACCGTTCCTAGGCCGTCATTGAAAATAAGAATGTGTTCTTAACTGACTTGCCCAGTAAAATAGAGGTATAAAAAATATATATTTAAAAATCGTCAAATCGGCGCCCCAAAATACCGATTTCCGATTGTTATGAAAACTTGAAATCGTCCCTAATTAATCGGCCATTCCAATTAATCAGTCAACCTCTAGTGTGTATGTGCGCGTGTTCGGTCCTCGTGTTTGAGCGTGTGAGTGTGGAGAGAGCATCGCGGTGGTGCTTTGATTATTCACAAATTCACTTCCTCAACCAGTGGTAATATTTCCCTCTACTCTCAGCAGCGGGAGAGTCTCTGTTGTAATTCCCTCTGCTATATTAATGGGACGACGATGATGAAACTGGTCATGGCGCAGTTAATAGCGGCAGACACATCGTCATGACAGCCCTGCTCTATGTGGGGCTGAAGGGAAGCAGGGAAGAGAGGGGTGGTACATTATGAAGTGACACATGTTCTCACACACTACTGCAGCTGGTCGTCAAGGCTACAATAGAGGCTTCCTTATGTAAGGGTGTTATGTAATAGACAGATCGGTGTAAGAATTGACTCTGTTTGGTTGGGGGTGTGTGTGTGTGTGACAGAGAGAGGTGTGCTGCATTAGTTTCATGATTACTGTGTGTTGCCGATTGTATAAAGATTAGTATCTGTGTGTTGCGTTGTAGACGTGCTGAGTTGCCGTGCACATGCTTATATAACTTACACACACACAACCTAAATAAATAAAACATTGTTACAAAGCTCCTTCTACAATGATATGTATGGTATTGTGTGTACAGTTCATTATCGATGCATTAAGCCTAATTTGTGTGTGTTAGATAATGGTGTTCTAGATCAAACTATTAAATGGATAATGCTATTGTTGAGTTGTGTGTTTGAGAGGTTACAGCTGTGTTTGTATGCAGGTCAAGATACTTTTGGTCATTCAGTGTATGTGGACACTTGCTCGTCGAACATCTCATTTCAAAATCATGGGCATTAATATGAAGTTGGTCTCGCCTTTGCAGCTATAACAGCATCCTCTCTTCTGGGAAGGTTTTCCACTAGATGTGGGAATGTTGCTGTGAGCAATTACTTCAGCCACAAGAGTATTAGTTAGGTTGGGAAATTAGGCCTTGCTCGCAGTTCCAATTCATCCCAAAGGTGTTTGATGGCGTTGAAGTCAGGGCTCTGTGAAGGCCATTCAAGTTCTTCCACACTGATCTCGACAAACCATTTCTGTATGGACCCTGCTTTGTGCACAGGGGCATTGTCATGTGACGGCCGGCCGCCCAACAACCTGCCCGCTTGACCCTATCCCCTCCTCTCTTCTCCAGACCATTTCCGGAGACCTTCTCCCTTACCTCACCTCGCTCATCAACTCATCCCTGACCGCTGGCTACGTCCCTTCCGTCTTCAAGAGAGCGAGAGTTGCACCCCTTCTGAAAAAACCTACACTCGATCCCTCCGATGTCAACAATTACAGACCAGTATCCCTTTCTTTTCTCTCCAAAACTCTTGAACGTGCCGTCCTTGGCCAGCTCTCCCACTATCTCTCTCAGAATGACCTTCTTGATCCAAATCAGTCAGGTTTCAAGACTAGTCATTCAACTGAGACTGCTCTTCTCTGTATCACGGAGGCGCTCCGCACTGCTAAAGCTAACTCTCTCTCCTCTGCTCTCATCCTTCTAGACCTATCGGCTGCCTTCGATACTGTGAACCATCAGATCCTCCTCTCCACCCTCTCCGAGTTGGGCATCTCCGGGGCGGCCCACGCTTGGATTGCGTCCTACCTGACAGGTCGCTCCTACCAGGTGGCGTGGCGAGAATCTGTCTCCTCACCACGCGCTCTCACCACTGGTGTCCCCCAGGGCTCTGTTCTAGACCCTCTCCTATTCTCGCTATACACCAAGTCACTTGGCTCTGTCATAACCTCACATGGTCTCTCCTATCATTGCTATGCAGACGACACACAATCTTCTCCTTTCCCCCTTCTGATGACCAGGTGGCGAATCGCATCTCTGCATGTCTGGCAGACATATCAGTGTGGATGACGGATCACCACCTCAAGCTGAACCTCGGCAAGACGGAGCTGCTCTTCCTCCCGGGGAAGGACTGCCCGTTCCATGATCTCGCCATCACGGTTGACAACTCCATTGTGTCCTCCTCCCAGAGCGCTAAGAACCTTGGCGTGATCCTGGACAACACCCTATCGTTCTCAACTAACATCAAGGCGGTGGCCCGTTCCTGTAGGTTCATGCTCTACAACATCCGCAGAGTACGACCCTGCCTCACACAGGAAGCGGCACAGGTCCTAATCCAGGCACTTGTCATCTCCCGTCTGGATTACTGCAACTCGCTGTTGGCTGGGCTCCCTGCCTGTGCCATTAAACCCCTACAACTCATCCAGAACGCCGCAGCCCGTCTGGTGTTCAACCTTCCCAAGTTCTCTCACGTCACCCCGCTCCTCCGCTCTCTCCACTGGCTTCCAGTTGAAGCTCGCATCCGCTACAAGACCATGGTGCTTGCCTACGGAGCTGTTAGGGGAACGGCACCTCAGTACCTCCAGGCTCTGATCAGGCCCTACACCCAAACTAGGGCACTGCGTTCATCCACCTCTGGCCTGCTCGCCTCCCTACCACTGAGGAAGTACAGTTCCCGCTCAGCCCAGTCAAAACTGTTCGCTGCTCTGGCCCCCCCAATGGTGGAACAAACTCCCTCACGACGCCAGGACAGCGGAGTTAATCACCACCTTCCGGAGACACCTGAAACCCCACCTCTTTAAGGAATACCTAGGATAGGATAAAGTAATCTTTCTCACCCCCCCCCCTTAAAAGATTTAGATGCACTATTGTAAAGTGGCTGTTCCACTGGATGTCATAAGGTGAATGCACCAATTTGTAAGTCGCTCTGGATAAGAGCGTCTGCTAAATGACTTAAATGTAAATGTAATGTAAATGTAATGCTGAAACAGGAAAGGTCCTTCCTTGCCACAAAGTTGGAAGCACAGAAGCAATTGGAAGCACAGAATCATCTAGAATGTAATTGTATGCTGTAGTTTTAAGATTTCCTTTTGCTGGAACTGAGGGGCCTAGACCAAACCATGAAAAACAGCCCCAGACCATTATTCCTCCTCCACCAAACTTTAGTTGGCACTATGCATCAGGGGAGGTCAAATTCTCTTGGCATCCGCCAAACCCAGATTTGTCTATTGGCTTGCCAGATGGTGAAGCGTAATTCATCACTCCAGAAAATGTTTCCACTGCTCCAGAGTCCAATGGCGGCGAGCTTTACACCACTCCAGCCGACGCTTGGCATTGCGCATTGTGATCTTGTGTGCGGCTGATCGGCCATGGAAACCCATTTCATGAAGCTCCCGACGAACAGTTCTTGTGCTGACGTTGCTTCCAGAGTCCGTTTGGAGCTCGGTAGAGAGTGTTGCAACCAGGGACAGCTTGTGTGGCCTACCACTTTGCGGCTGAGCTGTTGAACCTAGACTTTTCCACTTCACAATAAAAGTACTTACAGTTGATCTGGCCAGCTCTAGCAGGGCATTAATTTGACAAACTGACTTGTTGGAAAGGTGGCATCCTATGACGGTGCCACATTGAAAGTCACTGAGCTCTTCAGTAAGTCCATTCTACTGCCACTGTTTGTCTACGGAGATTGCATGGCTGTGTGCTCGATTTTATATCCCTATCAGTAATGGGTGTGGCTGAAATAGCCGAATCCACGCATTTGAAGGGGTGTTCACATACTTTTGTATATATAGTGTATGTACTCTGTGAGTGAGATCCGTATCAATGTACTGTATGTATTTAGATGTATATTCATCATAGATGTTTTAAAACGATTGTATTTGTTTCATCCCAATAGCACAGTCCGTTCTTTGCAGAGCAGCTGACAGCGTTCCAGGTGTGGCTGACCATGGGAGTGGAGAACAGGAACCCCCCCGAACAGCTCCCCATCGTACTGCAGGTACACAAACACACACACACAGGGGCATAAAATATTTACCCTACCCGAAAAATATCTTTCAGTTTTCGGAGTCTTTCCCTTTAAATCACCATGGCAACATCCCCTTTCAACTTTGATTGACTAGGTTTCGAGGAATAGAAAGTCACAGATCTGAAGATGAAAATAACAAGGGTATCGAGTTGAATCTGATTGGTCCGAAGTGTGGAAACGCCTCCTAATCTTACCACCTCCCAATGCCGAAATATGGAAGATATAAACTAGCAACGGTTCCAACGAACAAATATTCTTATTTAATCAGTAAGCATATTAAGGTTATATCATTGTATGTAATTCGCTATGACATGGACTAAAGAGAACTAAATTTCGACTAGGGCTGTCAAACTAAAATAATAAATTGCAATTAATCACATTAAATTCTGTAGTTAATCGCAAATGTTGTATTTGCTCAAATTTGGTGCTAAATAAAGATTTTTCCATTTAAAAACAAAAGCTGTGTATTGAGTTGTAGGTGTGTAGGGACTGAAACACAAAAAAATATTCTTAATGGCATATTCAACATAAACAAGTTAAGCAGTACAAAATTCCTGTAACTTACGAATGCTCCCAGTAGGCGCACCCCCCCCCCCCCCCACACACACGAGCACACACACACAGTTAAAGCTTTAGCCATTCAAAATTAATGATTGGCTATAAGAAAAAATAACTTGCTCTATGGATACAAAGAACAAACAGCATAAACATATCCCACAATGCCATGAATTCCACAGAACATAAACCTGTGACCATACACTTCAGTCATCCTCCTATTTCCTTTCACTGAGCCAGTTGCCAAGAGACAAACAAGCCTGTTGACATTTTGAGATGATAAAGCTACTCTCTTCCTCTGTACGATATGCCCAGAGAGTGAAAACAACTTCTCACAAGGGACTGATGTGGCAGGCGTTGCCAGGGACCTTCGCACAGTGCAGGCCAACTGGTGTGCCCCTGCATGCTGTGACCACCACTGTAGTGGACAGTCCTCCATGCTGATGCTGGGCTCTGCTTTGTAACGCTCCACACATTTTTCAATGGACGACTCCTCTTCATCAGACTCAGAAGACCTCAACAAGAGGGCTCTGACTGTGTTGCTTCATCAGGTTGCTGTGCAGGCCTCACTTTTTTCAGCAAGCTGACCAAAGCCCACACCTCACCCCTCTCAGGTCTGGGAAAGCACTTCAGGTCCTTAAACCTTGGGTTAGTGCTGTGGCCATGTGAGGTTGGTGTTTTCCTTGCATTTCTCCAGGTCTGTTGTGAGCGTCAGCTTGAATCTTACCACGTAGGCAGGGTCGTCATCGGAGCTCTCCATCACCCAGAGGAAGTGGCACAAGACGGGCTACACCACTGAGCAGGAAATGTACTTCTCTCCTACCGGACAGTTCCTTCATGTACCTGCAGTAGAAGATAACACAATCACTTCAGTCAATTATACACAGACAATTATACACAGACCTATTCCCTCATTCACACAGACACATACTCTATCACGCTTTCGCTCGCTCGCTCGCTCTCACTCACACACTCACAATTTACACTCTCACAGACACATGCAGGCAGGCAGGCAGTAGTGCCTGCAGTTTCTCCAGTTCAGCTGTGCCAGAGAACCTCAGTGGTTGTTGACTTCTGTGGACACGCTTCCCCATTTCCAGAGTGGAATTCCATCTTGTTGTGACATCTTGTGCGAGTGACTCCTTTTGCCACTTGCGGTTGTCCTAGCTCTGCAGCGTTTGGTGGGCTGTGTTTAATTGGAAAACAACGCTTCGGAGCTGCAACTTAATCGGGGACGGTGGGAGTGGTTTTGCCGAATGGAATCATGGGAGTTTGAGCCTTTTGACCAAGAGAAGTATTGTCATAAGCTGACTAAATGTCAGTGTAGATTTTTGAGCGTCCATTTAAAGTATTTCTAGATGTTATAAGACACAGATAACCAGAGCAACATACAGCAGGAAGTTCCAATATGATCAGAAAACTACAGACGGTAGGAATGCTGAATATGATTTAATGAAATGTATTAGTCATCTCAGGAATCCTACTTGAAAACATCACAGAGGAGTCAATAGACATGAAGTCATAAAATTATACAAACTGTGTACTTCATAATACGGGTGTAGGTTTTCAAACTGTTCGGTATGGGAACCTTGGTTCTGTCTGCACTGTGAACCTGAGTGGATACATACAAATAAAATAATTGTTTTTAAACTACTCCTCTTGAGTAAATTTAATCTGATAAAACATTCAGGCTATTCTGTTAAAACAACTAGAGGCTATGCCCACATTGTAATCAGCATCCTAATAGGTGCATTTCAACCTGTCCTGTTGTGAGGCGTAGCCGGGACCTAGCTCTGTATGATGGCGAGTGGTGGGGTCGATATTCCAGGAGGATACTCCATCGTTTCAATCTGTTTGGGAACATTTAGTTTCCCCCAGTAATTACCCTATATGTAGTAAGCCACCGCTGCTAAATCGTGGCCACTACACAAAAAAATATATAATTATAATAACATTTCAAATGTTTAAAGTGGCGTGGCGGAGTTACCCTTTAAATGTCAAGCAGTTGCATGCTCTCTGTTAGCCTGGCTCAGTTAAATCTTGGTCTGCTCTCTAACTGCACAAATAATGCATTTATCTGCCTTGCTAGCTCCTCCAGGCACCCCCCCCCCCCCTCTCTCTCTCTCTCTCGCTCTCTGGTTCTCGCTGCTCTTTCTCGCCTTCCCTCACTCTCTCCCTTGAGCCCCTTTACGTCAGGCTGTGTTTTCTTGAAAGTGGCACTTCAAAGCAGCAGTGGCCCCATGTGTTGTTGTGCTGGCCTAGCCCCTATGCTGTCCGGCTCCATTCTGTACTCGGCGTGATCATTTCCCCCTGACTCAGCAGAGCTGAGAGCTGCTGCTTTCCCTCACACGTCCACTGGGGAAAGAAAGGCAAATAAAAACCAGGAGGCTGTCTGGGAGAACCATCGGGGAGGGATAGTGTGGAGGGGTTTTCTTTTGATGGGTGGGAGCGGAGCGGGTGTGATTTTTGTGTGGGTGTGCGCATGTAGAGCGTTGTACACACCCACGTAAGAACAGACCATCTTACGTTGATCTCTAATATATAAAGCTATGACATTGCGTTCTCCGAGACATAGCGGGTGATTGTGCGTGATCTATAAATGAGGAGCTTTGGGGAAATGGGTAAAAGAGAGGGGTCAGAAAGAGAATGCCTTTTGATGTCGTCATAGTAACATACTTCCCATTGAAACAAAAGGATTGGGAAAGATGACTGTCATTAAATTGTGATGTCCTACGACTGCCAGCTCAGAAGGGTTGGAATTCTAGGGGAGACACATTCCCACAAAGCCCATTCAATCATTACGACAGTCTAGTGAATCAGTGGGTGGCTGCAGATTGAACATTTGTACTGGTTGACTCACTCCCCGATGACTTGTAACGCGTTTTACTGATGATCACCCACATGCTATGAGAGATTAAAATGCTTTTTCGTTTTCCTGTCATTTGAGCTGGTCTTGGTCTGTTCGCTTTAGTCGTGTGTGTGTGTGTGTGTGTGTGTGTGTGTGTGTGTGTGTGTGTGTGTGTGTGTGTGTGTGTGTGTGTGTGTGTGTGTGTGTGTGTGTGTGTGTGTGTGTGTGTGTGTGTGTGTGTGTGTGTGTGTGTGTGTGTGTGTGCGCCCACTGATTCTGATTTGTCACTGTCACTTGTCTCAGCAGTTGGGACAAGATTGATGAGCGACTTTGCTATTCTGTGTGTGTCATTAGTGGCTACTTATATAATACCATCATTCAGAAGTATTTTCATCCCTCCGCTTCCAACCGCTCTTCAATCGCTGAATATTCCTCCTCTTGTATAACAGACAGACCACAAATTCCCAGGCTCTCCTTTCTCACGTTCCCCTGAATGGTTGAGGGGTAGCCCTGGCACGGTCCAACCCCGGTCTCCTCCTGCGTTCGCTCACAGCTGCTGGGTTGAGGTCACACTGCTCTAATAATACACAAAACTATGCTAGAAATAGCAGTGTGTATAGGTTGATAGGGGGGGGGGGGGGATCCGCTTCCCCCCCCCCCCCCCCCGTGCGCGCATGTCCTCGCGCCCACGGCACACGGTTGCATGGGGACACGCCAACGTCCGGACCTGGTGGTGCCAAAAACACAGACAATCTGTTAACATTACACCCCACCCACATGCACACAAATGCAATGTCATATACTGCAGGGAACCAATGGAGGCTGGTGGGAGGAGCTATAGGAGGACGGGCTCATTGTAATGGCTGGAATGGAATGGAGTCAAGCGGTTTCTAGATGTTTGATCGGTTTGATACCGTTCCATTGATTCCATTCCAGTCATTACAATGCGCCAGTCCTCCTGTAGCTCCTCCCACCAGCCTCCACTGATGTGAACACAGCCATACACATGTATTCATATTCACCTCATTACTCTTATGCTAATATGGTATGTACCCCTGAAGCAGCCAACACACACACACACACACACACACACACACACACACACACACACACACACACACACACACACACACACACACACACACACACACACACACACACACACACACACACACACACACACACACACACACACACACACACACACACACACAGAGAGAGAGAGACAAACAACTGCCAGTGCCAGCATATTGGTGAGTGGTGTGAGCCACCTGTTCCACCTCTCCCGCTCTCCTTTTGCTCACGATGCCACTAAACACGTTGAACACACCACGGTATTGACCTCGGCCCCCTCCCTGGTCTCCTTCAGGTCCTCTTGAGTCAGGTTCACAGGCTGAGAGCGCTGGACCTGCTCGGCCGCTTCCTGGACCTGGGTCCCTGGGCCGTCAGTCTGGTGAGAAACTATGCAGCATTCTGGTCTACCAATACACGAACACATGGCCAAAATACAAGTTTAGCTAGCACAAATAGATGATTATTGTAGATATACAAGCTCTCATCTACTGTCAGGTCTGAAACAATCTATATCAACTGGTAGACACTACAAATAAGAACTCATGTCAAATATACTGTCTGTAAAATGTATATAGTACTGTATGTATGAGCTGGAAGTAGAAGCTGAAGTGTTGTCATCCATCAGTTTACTCCATTTAGGGAAGGTGTATTTGGTATATTTAATTTAAAATAGACACAGATTTAGGGCCTTAGAGGCCTCTTAGGCTTCTCATTATTATAGAGGTGTTGCTAGAAAGACACAATAGTTAAAGCCAGTTCTGATTTCTTTAGGTTGGAACTTTAAAGTGAATAATATCTCATGTGTGTTTTCAGGCCCTCTCCGTAGGGATCTTCCCCTACGTGTTGAAGCTGCTACAGAGCTCTGCGCGGGAGCTCCGACCCCTGCTGGTCTTCATCTGGGCTAAGATCCTGGCTGTGGACAGCGTGAGTACTAAGGCACACACATACACACTGGCACATACAGTTGATGTTGGAAGTTTACACACACTTAGGTTGGAGTCATTGAACTCGTTTTTCAACCACTCCACAAATTTCTTGTTAACAAACTATAGCTTTGGCAAGTCGTTTAGGACATCTACTTTGTGCATGACACAAGTAATTTTTCCAACAATTGTTTACAGACAGATTATTTCACTAATAATTCACTATCACAATTTGTGGGTCAGAAGTTAACTTAGTGTATGTAGACTGTGCTTGGAAAATTCCAGAAAATTATGGCTTTAGAAGCTTCTGATAGGCTAATTGACATAGTTTGAATCAATTGGTTTACAAGTGGATGTATTTCAAGACCTACCTTCAAACTCAGTACCTCTTTGCTTGACATCATGGGAAAATTTAAAGAAATCAGCCAAGACCCCAGCAAAAAAATTGTAGGCTTCTACAAGTCTGGTTCATCTTTGGGATCAATTTCCAAATGCCTGAGGTACCACGTTCATCTGTACAAACAAATAGTACGCAAGTATAAACACCATGGGACCACGCAGCCGTCATACCGCTCAGGAAGGAGACGCGTTCTGTCTCCTAGAGAAGAACGTACTTTGGTGCGAAAAGTGCAAATCAATCCCAGAACAACAGCAAAGGACTTTGTGAAGAAGCTGGAGGTAACGGGTTCAAAAGTATCCTATATATCGATACAGCCTGAAAGGCCGCTCAGCAAGGAAGAAGCCACTGCTCCTAACCGCCATAAAAAAGAGCAGACTACGGTTTGCAACTGCACATGGGGACAAAGATCGTACTTTTTGGAGAAATGTCCTCTGCTCTGATTGAACAAAATAGAACTATTTCGCCATAATGACCATTGTTATGCTTGGAGGAAAAAGGGGAGGCTTGCAAGCCAAAGAACATCATCCCAACTGTGAAGCACGGGGGTGGCAGCATCATGTTGTGAGGTTGCTTTGCTGCAGGAGGGCGTGGTACACTTCACAAAGTAGATTGCATCACGAGGAAGAAAATGTGGATATATTGAAGCAACATCTCAAGACATCAGTGACCAAGTTAAAGCTTGGTCACAAATGGGTCTTCCAAATGGACAATGACCCCAAGCATACTTCCAAAGTTGTGTCAAAATGGCTTAAGGACAACAAATTCAAGGTATTGGAGTGGCCATCACAAAGCCCTGATCTTAGTCAGTGTACACATTCAGTGTACACATTACAATAACCAAACCATACCAGACTTCTACTGTCATAGCAAGCTACATTTTAATTTTTGCACTTTATTTTAAACCAATTTCACTCTCCCTACAGAATAGTTGATATGTGTCTATAAAGGGACAGTCAATTCGTATCTGTCACATGGAGCAGCTCTGTGTAGCTGTACAGAGAAATGATTGCCATGAAGTCAATAACAGTCCCAGATAAAAGCAGAAAATGAACCCATTCAGTCAGTTAATGTCAGTCGATCAGTTTAACGTCAGTTGACATTAATGTAGAGTAATCCTCATCAGGAGATTGAGTTGTGAGAGGCGGCTGCCTACATACAGGCTTGAAATCATTGGCCACTTTAATAAATGGAACACTAGTCACTTTAATAATGCCACTTTAATTATGTTTACATATCTTGCATTACTAATCTATGTATATACTGTATTCTATTCTACTGTGTCTTGGTCTATGCCACTCTATTGCTTGTCCAAATATTTATATATTCTTAATTCCATTCTTTTACTTAGATATGTGTGAATTAGGTAGTCGTTGTGAAATGGTTAAATATTACATGTTAGATATTGCTGCACTGTCGGAACTAGAAGCACAAGCATTTCTCTACACTCGCATTAACATCTGCTGACCATGTGTGTGTAACCAATAAGATTTGATTTGTGCTACTTATTTTACTGATTCCTCACCCAACTTGAGCATTTAGCTAAATATTGGATGTCAATAATGGGTAATGTTCACCGAGGCCATAAGTACGTGATAACCTACGAAGCGAGTGTGCACTATAAACATGGCTATCTGTAACGTTTTAGCTGTTGAATAAAATGGCAGCCCTAAAACTCACTTACACAAAGCATATTGCCTTTTTTTACTTACATGGTAGAACTTACCGTATAACCCTAAGGTAGTAGGACAGTCTGTATTATTCTAGTGATCCTTTAGCATCCAGACACCCGAGAGTAGTCATCAGTGTTTGTCAATGCTGAAGAATAATCAAAGGACTTTGAGATGAAAGGACAGGAAGAGAAGTCATTTTTCCCCCCTCTGTCAAATTAGTAGTGTGACTCAGGTATTGAGTTGCGTTATTCAATAATGTCTAGGCTATGTCATTAACCTTGGTTATAAATATTATGTTGAGTAGTTGCATATTTGTCGCTCTGAAACATATGACCCTTTTCCTCAAGGAGCACAATAAAGTAATCTACTGAAATAGAATAAATATATTATTTAGGCTGAGTTGATTCTACTGTAAGGATGGCAGGAGACTGTTGTCAGTGAAGTGTCTGAGTCGTGTTTTGTTCATTACTCGTGTAATAACAGCAGATTAATGACAAGGTGACTAGACTGACGTACTGGATTGTTTTTCTCTCTCGCTCTCTCTAGTCATGTCAGGCAGACCTGGTAAAGGACAACGGACACAAGTACTTCCTGTCTGTCCTGGCCGACCCCTACATGCCTGTGAGTATCACCCAATCGGAGCATGAGAAAACCGAAAGCGCCATAGGGCGCCCGTGGGTTACCCTTAACCATAGATCTAGAATCAGAATCATTGCCCTTCCCTCCGATCATAACCTTTTCCATTCTAGCTGAGAATATATCTGACCCTGTATCAGTGGTTAGTGTTGACTTCTACCTACTCAAACATGTGTGCTATGATCCATAGCTCCCAGTAATGAATGAGGTGTTGGTGAACGGAGTTGATACATGGCAGTTGACTGTGTTTCTTGTGTTTCCTGTTTCAGGCTGAGCACCGCACCATGGCTGTCTTTATCCTGGCTGTGATTGTCAACAGCTACACCACAGGCCAGGTGTGTGTGTGTGTGTGTGTGTGTGTGTGTGTGTGTGTGTGTGTGTGTGTGTGTGTGTGTGTGTGTGTGTGTGTGTGTGTGTGTGTGTGTGTGTGTGTGTGTGTGTGTGTGTGTGTGTGTGTGTGTGTGTGTGTGTGTGTGTGTGTGTGTGTGTGTGTGTGTGTCGCTCTGTCGGGTCGCTCTCGCCCGCGCGCTCTGTCGGGTCGCTCTCGCCCGCGCGCTCTGTCGGGTCGCTCTCGCCCGCGCGCTCTGTCGGGTCGCTCTCGCCCGCGCGCTCTGTACGATCGGGCTCTCAGATAGAAAGACAATCTATTAATCTTGCTCTTCATATTTTTTTGCACACTCGTCTCTCTCTCCCCCTCCCTCCTCTGTTTACTTAATGTTCTCCGTTTCCCATTGGCTCTGTGTTAATAATAGATGAGCTCCAACATTACAGAGACGTGCCGCTCGTTCAAAGTTCTCGCCGCCTTGTATTTATACCTCTCTGCCTTCCTTTTAACCAGCACTTCATCATTCCTTCCGTTTGTTGGATTGGTTGGAACATGTGGCCTAAACTTCAGGGGTAAGGAGTGATAGTACTCCTACTGGTAGGGTTCAGCTCAGGTGTGATCAAGTTACAACATGTACACTGAATCCCTGTACTGCTCTAGTTGTCTGATGGAGGGGGGTTTGATACTGCCACAAGGCAGAGAGTCTGCCAAAATAGGTATAGGCTTTCAAATGGTGGCTTTTCATAGCCACAGGAAACCAATACAACCCCACATAAAAAGTGACAAACTCTTAACAGTCAAGTATTGGACGTCGACCCTTCAGGTTCACAGTGAGAGGCAGAGGTTAGATCCCTGTTGGGTTTGGCCATAGACTTCCAGACGGGAAGATCAGCCTAAAGCCAAGTCATAAAGGCCTTGGATGTGCGTGTGTGAATTACTGACATGGGCCCTCTAACACACTCTCTCCTCCCTGCCTGCCTTCCAACTCCTTTCTCATCCTCCTCAACACCCCCCCCCCCCCAGGAGGCCTGTTTGCAGGGGAACCTGATAGCCATTTGCCTGGAGCAGCTCTCTGACCCTCATCCCCTGCTCCGTCAGTGGGTGGCCATCTGCCTGGGACGCATCTGGCAGAACTTTGACTCGGCCCGCTGGTGTGGTGTCAGGGACAGTGCCCACGAGAAGCTCTACAGCCTGCTGTCCGACCCCATACCTGAGGTGAGAGGGAAGTACACACCTTTGGGACGTACGCGCACACACCTTTGGGACGTACGCGCACACACCTTTGGGACGTACGCGCACACACCTTTGGGACGCACGCGCACACACCTTTGGGACGCACGCGCACACACCTTTGGGACGCACGCGCACACACCTTTGGGACGCACGCGCACACACCTTTGGGACGCACGCGCACACACCTTTGGGACGCACGCGCACACACCTTTGGCGCCCACACCTTTGGGACGCACGCGCCCACACCTTTGGGACGCACGCGCCCACACCTTTGGGACGCACGCGCCCACACCTTTGGGACGCACGCGCCCACACCTTTGGGACGCACGCGCCCACACCTTTGGGACGCACGCGCCCACACCTTTGGGACGCACGCGCCCACACCTTTGGGACGCACGCGCCCACACCTTTGGGACGCACGCACCCACACCTTTGGGACGCACTTAGCAGATTGAGGGTTCAGCGGCTCCTTTAGGATTTTGAGGACCTGAGGGACAGTGAAGTCAGTCTGCGCTGTATTTCGCCCACCTCACATGGGTGACATGCAAGGCACACACACAGGGTCAGAACATCTGTTGCCAGCAGCCTAGCAGGGCATCCTCTCTCTCTAGGGGCCAGGCAGCTGCTTTGACTGAGCGGTGAGACCAGGGTCCGCATCCACTCTGGTGTAAACACACACACACATTGATCTCACACAACCTTATGTACACACTCACAATGCCCGAAGAGAATTGGGTATTTGAGCGCTTCACCAGGAACTTTGGAGAACCCCGACACACACATCACAATTTAAAAATGTATATTTATTACTCGGCTAGTTTGATCAGCTCCCCTCTTCAGTGCCCAGATTCACAAAACCTTAAGACATTTCTTCTTAACTGCCATTTTGTCCTTAACTAGACTTAAGGAGAAAGTTAAGCGAAGTTGCTATTCCTCAAAGGTTCTTGGAAATATTCTTCTGCTTTTTCTTATGTTTCTCCTGAAGCAAGAAGTTAAGAAGAAATTAGATTCTTGAACATAATGTTATTGGAAATGTTGTTAATTCCAAGAAAGCCAAACCCTTGTCTTAAACTCGGGGCAGTGAGAGAAGAAACAAATGAACACAATTGAACTTGTTTTATTCACTCACACACTTCATCTGAAAGTTTATTTAAACCCAAGGACATGTTTTAGAACAGTAATCTCAGTAGGAAATATGCTAACACCATTGCCGTTGCTAGCTAGATAGCTCGTGGAATCGGTTGCCTAGCAACATCTTAAGAAGATTTGTTAGAAGATATTTGAGAACCTGGTAAGAAAATCGTAAAATCCTAAGACGTTGTGGTGGAATTGCACTTACGAACTGTCTTATGAACTTGTTTTTTTCTTGAAGCTTAAGTTTTTGCGTAAGAAGTGTTTGGTGAATCTTGGTGAATCTTTCAAAATGAAGGTGTGTGTGTGTCAAGTACCCCATATAATGCAGGCAGAGAGTGAGAGAGATGGATGGAGAGAACAGAGAGAGGCAGACTGAGGAATGTAGATCAGTGACTACGGTGAGAGTTTTTAATGAATTTTCAGCTGAGGCCTGTTGGGGGGATTTCTCAAGAGGAGATGCATATTTACTCTCTGCAATACACACACACACACACACACACACACACACACACACACTGGGCCAGGTTTGAGTTAGTTTTGCCTATGACAGGCAGTGCATGGAGAGATACTTAAGGAATAAACTATAAATTATGTGGACCTGCACTTCCTTTGTGGCTTCTTGGGGCGATTATTGATACCAATTTAGAGGTAGGAGTTATTGTTATTTAGCGTACACAGTTAATTAGTGTGATGGGCGGTAGCGTGACCAATGGTAAATTATTATTTTCAGACACCATTGATCTTCTCAGTAAATATGGCTGCATTAGAAATGAGAGGATTAAGGAGGGAGTATTAGTATTGATTCCCCTTTTTTTTTTAAAGCAGCACCAAAGCAATCTAACCAATGACGGACCAATGACTTGGTCTGGATCCAACCAGGAAGGGACTAGGGAGTGAGTTCTCTTGGTACCAAACTATCCCTGGTCTCCTCAGGTGCGCTGTGCGGCGGTGTTTGCCCTGGGGACGTTTGTGGGGAACTCGGCCGAGCGGACGGACCATTCTACGACCATCGACCACAACGTGGCCATGATGCTGGCACAGCTCATCAACGACGGCAGCCCTGTGGTCCGCAAGGTAGACCCGTACACACACACACACACACACACACACACATGTTTTTCTCACCTCACTATTTCCTATGTTCTTGCTGACGTCGTTGACTGATTTGTACTGTGGGGCGATGGACTGTGTTAGGTCTTTTGCTGTGGTTGACTAGGTTTTGACCGTGTGTGTGTTGGGTTCTGGTTGACTGTGTGGTGGCGGTGTGTTCTTCAGGAGCTGGTGGTGGCTCTGAGTCACCTGGTGGTTCAGTACGAGAGTAACTTCTGCACCGTGGCCCTGCAGTTCATGGAGGAGGAGAAGAACTACCCTGTACCCTCACCTGCCAACACCTTAGGTACACACACACACACACACACACACACACACACACACACACACACACACACACACACACACACACACACACACACACACACACACACACACACACACACACACACACACACACACACACACACGTCACATACACTCACTTCCAACCTCTGTCATAATCATTACAATAGGAAGTCATTGATGTGTATTGTTTTAAAGCACACTGGTCCACTTAGACTTGTCCCAGACACTAGCTACTGTACATGTGAAATGGGGTTTAGGGTTCTGGGGGAGTTTGAATGAAATATGCAGCATGTTTTGATAGAGCACATCAATATTTAAAATGACCTTTATTACCTACTCTCATATTGACTGTCATGTCGCTACTGTATTCCATGTAGTGCCAAATGAATGGGTTAATTGACCTTCCCCTGTGTGTGCCTGTGTACAGAGCCCTGTAACCTGACTCCAGTGCGCGACAGCCCGGCCATCCCGCGGCTGCGTTCAGTCAACTCCTACACCAACATCAGAGCTGCCACCACCGCACGCAACCTCAACAAGAGCCTGCAGAACCTCAACCTCAACGAAGAGGGTAGGAGAGAGATGGGGAGGATGACATTGAGGCAGGCGAGAAAGAGAACTGAAAAAAAGAGACATGGAGAGATTAATGTGGTTATATACTGTGAAGGGGGAGATGGAGAGAATGAAATCGACTTAAGGGTAGAGACTTTTCTCTTCCCTCTGACTGCCTCTCTTCTTTCCCAAATAATTACTTGAGGGGATTTGAAGAATCGTCATCATAGTCATGATGGCAAAGTCACAACAGAGAAGATAATTCTCCTCGGGCTTACCACACTGACGCTAGCGTTTAGCGTGGGTGGGGTGGGGGGGCTGTCTTGCTCTGCTTGCACACACAAAACACACGCACAGTTTGAGAGCCTATGTCCATCATACACCCACAGCATTAATGGAGGATTACACTCTTGACCCCCTCTCAGCCCCCGCAGTACTGACTGACTCAGGTGTCAGCTCATTCTTGCTGAAGCCAAAAGGCAATATAGCCACGCTGAGTAATACTAGCCGCTAGCACGTTAGCTTACCGCTTACAGCCTCTCTGAATCCACATCGTCCACTCATTCTAACTGGCAGCGATGCTTGTCACCAACAGCCATGACAAACCTTTTAGTCTGCCTTGCCTACTCCCAATCCCCATCTCAATATGCACTCTGTTACAGGGATATATGGCGGCCATTTTGTGTGAGTCAGCCGATGATAATGGGAAGTTGTGTAGAGTTATAGAGTGTGATGACTCGGGCGGACAGTTAGAATAGGCTGGGGAGATTGAATGGAAGGTCCAGTCAATAGCTTGTAGTTTCTAGTTTTCTAGCTAGAGAGAAATGGGAGGCTGGTGATACGGTGACACTTCGCTTTACCTTCAGACACACAAAATCAAACAATCAGAGCAGAACAAGTACTTTATTTTCACGCTCCATTTGATACTGTTACTTCAAGGTATAGTTATTCAGGTATAATGTGGTATATTTCATGGTATAGTTATTCTGGTATAATGTGGTATATTTCATGGTATAGTTATTCAGGTATAATATGGTATATTTCATGGTATAGTTATTCTGGTATAATGTGGTATATTTCATGGTATACTTATTCAGGTATAATGTGGTATATTTCATGGTATACTAATTCTGGTATAATATGGTATATTTCAGGGTATAGTTATTCTGGTATAATATGGTATATTTCATGGTATTGTTATTCTGGTATAATATGGTATATTTCAGGGTATTGTTATTCAGGTATAATGTGGGATATTTCAGGGTATTGTTATTCAGGTATAATATGGTATATTTCAGGGTATTGTTATTCAGGTATAATGTGGGATATTTCAGGGTATTGTTATTCCGGTATAATGTGGTATATTTCATGGTATAGTTATTCAGGTATAATGTGGTATATTTCATGGTATACTTATTCAGGTATAATATGGTATATTTCATGGTATACTTATTCAGGTATAATATGGTATATTTCATGGTATAGTTATTCTGGTATAATGTGGTATATTTCATGGTATAGTTATTCTGGTATAATGTGGTATATTTCATGGTATACTTATTCTGGTATAATGTG
The DNA here is from genome assembly GCF_021184085.1 of Oncorhynchus gorbuscha. NCBI lineage: Eukaryota > Metazoa > Chordata > Actinopteri > Salmoniformes > Salmonidae > Oncorhynchus > Oncorhynchus gorbuscha. The sequence continues at coordinate 14,771,578 of NC_060190.1, read as the reverse complement.
GTATATTTCATGGTATAGTTATTCTGGTATAATGTGGTATATTTCATGGTATAGTTATTCTGGTATAATGTGGTATATTTCATGGTATAGTTATTCAGGTATAATATGGTATATTTCATGGTATAGTTATTCTGGTATAATGTGGTATATTTCATGGTATACTTATTCAGGTATAATATGGTATATTTCATGGTATACTTATTCAGGTATAATATGGTATATTTCATGGTATAGTTATTCTGGTATAATGTGGTATATTTCATGGTATAGTTATTCTGGTATAATATGGTATATTTCATGGTATAGTTATTCTGGTATAATGTGGTATATTTCATGGTATAGTTATTCTGGTATAATATGGTATATTTCAGGGTATAGTTATTCTGGTATAATATGGTATATTTCAGGGTATTGTTATTCTGGTATAATATGGTATATTTCAGGGTATTGTTATTCAGGTATAATGTGGGATATTTCAGGGTATTGTTATTCAGGTATAATATGGTATATTTCAGGGTATTGTTATTCAGGTATAATGTGGGATATTTCAGGGTATTGTTATTCAGGTATAATGTGGGATATTTCAGGGTATCGTTATTCAGGGATAATGTGGTATATTTCGGGGTATTGTTATTCTGGTATAATATGGTATATTTCGGGGTATTGTTATTCTGGTATAATATGGTATATTTCGGGGTATTGTTATTCTGGTATAATATGGTATATTTCGGGGTATTGTTGTTCTGGTATAATATGGTATATTTCGGGGTATTGTTGTTCTGGTATAATATGGTATATTTCGGGGTATTGTTATTCTGGTATAATATGGTATATTTCAGGGTATTGTTATTCTGGTATAATATGGTATATTTTGGGGTGTTGTTCTGGTATAATATGGTATATTTCGGGGTATTGTTGTTCTGGTATAATATGGTATATTTCGGGGTATTGTTGTTCTGGTATAATATGGTATATTTCGGGGTATTGTTATTCTGGTATAATGTGGTATATTTCGGGGTATTGTTATTCTGGTATAATGTGGTATATTTCGGGGTATTGTTATTCTGGTATAATATGGTATATTTCGGGGTATTGTTATTCTGGTATAATATGGTATATTTCGGGGTATTGTTATTCTGGTATAATATGGTATATTTCGGGGTATTGTTATTCTGGTATAATATGGTATATTTCGGGTATTGTTATTCTGGTATAATGTGGGTAATTTCAGGGTATAGTGATTCTGTTGTGTAACTACTATTCTGTCATTTGTATGTCTAGGTGGTCCGGTGACGTTCTCACCAGGTAACTTGAGCACCAGCAGCAGTGCCAGCAGCACCCTTGGTAGCCCTGACAACGACGAGTACATCCTCTCCTTTGAGACCATCGACAAGATGAGACGAGTCTCCTCCTACTCTTCCCTCAACTCCCTCATAGGTAGGAAAACTACTGACTTACACTACCCTTACTACTGAGTTCACACTACCCTTACTACTGAGCTTACACTACCCTTACTACTGAGCTTACACTACCCTTACTACTGAGCTTACACTACCCTTACCACTGAGCTTACACTACCCTTACCACTGAGCTACATTACCCTTACCACTAACCTACACTAACTACCCTTACCACCCTAGTCTTACAGTTCTACTCCTCTCCTTTATTCCAAATCACCTCTTGTTCCTCTCAGTAGTAAGGGGTTGTAGTAACTACCACTTAAGTCAAATGTTCACTTAGTCATGTATTGATGTCAATGGGAGACTAAACATTTTACTTAAGTGGAAGTTACAATTGGCCTCTTTCAGGGCTCCAGACTAACATTTTAGTCTGGTGATACTCTCTTTTTCTGTTGGTGGAACAAGCCCATGATTTGATCGCACCATTCCTTTCCAAGGCTTCAAGCAATATAACAGAATTAGTAATCACCTTATCCGTTACTGTTAAAATAGGGCTCCAGAATGTTCTGACTTCTTTTGTTCAATAGAGATTCATTTGCCGGAATCCTTTTTTTGCATTAATATCAAAGGCAAATTTATTTGGGGCTAAAACTCAAAAAACATTAGCTAGATTGGTAACACTATATATAATATTCACTGCTCGTAGTCATGCATTAATCTGAATGTAATGTCCTAAAGAAACGTTGCAGTTTGTAGCCTACTACCCTATGCACGAGCAATGGCTGATGCACATTTCAAACACTCTGTATATCTCAAAGCCATATACTGAACAATATAAACGCAACATGCAACAATTTCAACTATTTTACTGAGTTAGTTCATATAAGGAAATCAGTCAATTAAAATAAATGTATTAGGCCTTGTGTGTGTGGTACATTTCTGGGATCTTTTATTTCAGCTCATGAAACATATGAGACCAACGCTTTACATGTTGAGATTATATTTTTGTTCAGTATAAAATATCTTGGTTGTGAAGTATTTGCTATTGACCTCAATATAAAGTGTATACCCCAGAAAGCTGAGAACATCCTTTCTTCAACAGTTGTTGTTTCCCACAGTTGTATTTTTAAATGTTATACAATCAGAGGGGGGAGAGCATGTGGCTCGCGTGTCACAGCAGTCACCAGCGAAGCAGTTACAGGGGCAGGGCAAGACACTTTCATTACATGAATCTTGAGGATAATGCACTCTACTGTTTGACCAAATCATGGCTTTAGCCGTCAGAAAAATAGGACGTTTTGAACCTTGAGTGAGTTGACCTTGTATTGTTTGCATCGGCACAAGCTGAACATTCATTACATTTTTTAAACTTGCACAGCCAAGTCAAAATGTGACTAAGCGGTCACAGTCTGGAGCCCTGCCTTCCTATACTTTTCCCTTTCTCCTGCTTCAATGCCCTCTTACCTGTAGGTAGGACTTCTTCTCAACCTACCATCCTCTACTGTTAAACTCACGAGGGTGCCCCTGGCTCCAAAAGACTGAGTGCTTTTCCTGATCTCACTGAGGGCTGGCCCTGCTCTGTTTCCCCTATGCTGTGGTGATTGGCAGAAGCCTTGATGCGTCCTGACACTCAGTTTGCGTGTGTGGAGAAAAAGCATTAACTCACCAGCAACACAAAGGAGAGAGATGGGGATTCCCTACCTTCTGTTGCCAGTTAGAGGAATGCCCACTTCACACACCAACTGCCATTGTATTTGACCAAGTACTCCAAAACAGTGGTTCCCAACTCCAGCCCCCCCAAAAGTACATGTTTTTGTTGTAGCCCCGGTCAAACTCGCCTGATTCAACTCATTAAGGGCCTGATGATTAGTTGACAAGTTGAGTCAGGTGTGTTGTCTGGGCTACAATGAAAATGTGTACTGTTGGGGGTACAGGAGGACCAGAGTTGGGAAACACTGCTCCAAAATATGAGGACACACACACACACACACACACACACACACACACACACACACACACACACACACACACACACACACACACACACACACACACACACACACACACACACACACACACACACACACACACACACACACACACACACACACACACACACACACACACACACAGAGGGGTGGTGTGAGACGAGTACTAAGTACACTACACACGCTTCCCCACTTCCATAAATCCCTCCAGTGCACCACTGACCCATGGGAACACACTGCTACGTTAACTCAGATTCATCAAATAATCCCGTATTAATCAACTCCCACAGGAAGCGCTGATTGGCCAAGTTCAACACAGTCACATCTATGGGTCTTTTCAGGACACAGTGGCATGCACTTTACCAAGTCTGACGAATAAACTACCAGGAAATGGATATCAAATATATTTTTGTATATAATATAAAAAATTCGCATTCTGGTAGACGTTTCTGTCGCTACCCTTTTAACAGGTGCGTTTAGCGTTCATTCAGCCTCTATCTAAATCCTTCCCAAGCTGCACTGGGGTCTCGGAACACCGCCAAGGGGTCTGATTCATTCTAAACAGGTTGAGTATGAAATTGGCCCCTCGCCCACTATGCTGTGTCCAGTTTAGCTTCTTGCCATAGAATAGTATTATTCATTCTATTTCCATTGTCCTTACCTCCCTATGTGCTTGATTCTGACCCAGCTAGCAGCTCATGACATGGCATACATAAACAAACACCATGGGGCTGTACCATAGAGGGTTTTGCAATAGTGCTGACTCGATGCCTAAACATTTAGATATGTTACTTGTTTGGGAGCTGTTGCAGGAGCACCATTGGGTTGCATTAGCTAACACTGGTCAGTCACACACAATATAGAATTGATTGGGCAATACCTGGTTGTTGATAAAGTGCTCTTCGTAAAGGGACAGTTCACTCCCAAATCACCACAACAGATGACACAGAATATGGACTTTGAATTTTGGGTGGATTGGATAACAAAATAAAAGAAATACACAACTTGAAGCAACCACATATTTAGCCAGGGAGCACCTCAACACATCAAGAACTTATTTATTCATTTAAGGCCCTGAGCGAGACTAGCTTCCTGTCCAAGGAGTGTACTTGTACAGCAAGCTGCCTCACGCTACAGAAACAGGAGATTCTATTCCCTCCAGAAAATAAGTTGGAAACGCTTAGTGAATCTGGCCTTAAAAATGATAATGTCTTACACAGCATATCCTCCCTGACATTTCTGTTTGGCCACAGCAAGGACTTGGCTCAGTTTCTCCCTGTGGCAGTGCATTTAAGATGCTCGTGTTTGAATGAAGGAAATGTAGCTTACAGAGGCTGACCAAGACTTATATTGGATTGGGTGTTAAATATGCATTAACGGATGACCTTTGAGACATTTTTCTGTCTTGTCAGGATACTGCAGGGGAAGCTCCAAATGTAGCTGTTGTCGTAAGAAATATCTTTTAGGATTTAACATGGTTGTAAGATTGTGCAGATGTTGCAAAGGTCCTCATACCAAGCCTAGCTGAAGACAATTCAGCCTGGGAATGATCTGTAGTCACACTCTCTCATGTTGAACTGTGTAGGGTGCTGTGGTGATAATGTGTCTATGCCAGTGAAAACTGAAGTATTTCCCTGTTTAAATGGAGGGGAAACGGTATTTCACATTCATCACCAGGGCTGTTTACCGCAGCACCTAATCACATTCATGCCCCCGGGCTAGAACCTAATCACCTCTTTACCTCGCTTACCCGCTCTCGCTTACACACACTCGCTTTTTCCCTTGCTCTCTCTCTCTCTTGCCTGATTGCTGGCTTGCTTTCTCGCTCCCTCTTTCCCCGTGCTCTCTTTCTCTCTCTTTCCCCGTGCTCTCTTTCTCTCTCTTTCCCCGTGCTCTCTTTCTCTCTCTTTCCCCGTGCTCTCTTTCTCTCTCTTTCCCCGTGCTCTCTTTCTCTCTCTTTCCCCGTGCTCTTTCTCCCTCTTTCCCCGTGCTCTCTTTCGCTCTCTTTCCCCGTGCTCTCTTTCCCCGTGCTCTCTTTCCCCGTGCTCTCTTTCTCCGTGCTCTCTTTCTCTCTCTTTCTCCGTGCTCTTTCTCTCTCTTTCTCCGTGCTCTTTCTCTCTCTTTCTCCGTGCTCTTTCTCTCTCTTTCTCCGTGCTCTTTCTCTCTCTTTCTCCGTGCTCTTTCTCTCTCTTTCCCCGTGCTCTCTTTCTCTCTCTTTCCCCGTGCTCTCTTTCTCTCTCTTTCCCCGTGCTCTCTTTCTCTCTCTTTCCCCGTGCTCTCTTTCTCTCTCTTTCCCCGTGCTCTCTTTCTCTCTCTTGTGCTCTCTTTCCCCGTGCTCTCTTTCTCTCTCTTGTGCTCTCTTTCCCCGTGCTCTCTTTCTCTCTCTTTCCCCGTGCTCTCTTTCCCCGTGCTCTCTTTCTCTCTCTTTCCCCGTGCTCTCTTTCTCTCTCTTTCCCCGTGCTCTCTTTCTCTCTCTTTCCCGTGCTCTCTTTCTCTCTCTTTCCCGTGCTCTCTTTCTCTCTCTTTCCCGTGCTCTCTTTCTCTCTCTTTCCCCGTGCTCTCTTTCTCTCTCTTTCCCCGTGCTCTCTTTCTCTCTCTTTCCCCGTGCTCTCTTTCTCTCTCTTTCCCCGTGCTCTCTTTCTCTCTCTTTCCCCGTGCTCTCTTTCTCTCTCTTTCCCCGTGCTCTCTTTCTCTTCTCTCTCTTTCCCCGTGCTCTCTTTCTCTCTCTTTCCCCGTGCTCTCTTTCTCTCTCTTTCCCCGTGCTCTCTTTCTCTCTCTTTCCCCGTGCTCTCTTTCTCTCTCTTTCCCCGTGCTCTCTTTCTCTCTCTTTCCCCGTGCTCTCTTTCTCTCTCTTTCCCCGTGCTCTCTTTCTCTCTCTTTCTCCGTGCTCTCTTTCTCTCTCTTGTGCTCTCTTTCCCCGTGCTCTCTTTCTCTCTCTTTCTCCGTGCTCTCTTTCTCTCTCCGTGCTCTCTTTCTCTCTCCGTGCTCTCTTTCTCTCTCCGTGCTCTCTTTCTCTCTCCGTGCTCTCTTTCTCTCCGTGCTCTCTTTCTCTCCCCGTGCTCTCTTTCTCTCTCCCCGTGCTCTCTTTCTCTTTCCCCGTGCTCTTTCTCTCCCCGTGCTCTCTTTCTCTTTCCCCGTCTCTTTCCCTGTGCTCTCTTTCTCTTTCCCCGTGCTCTTTCTCTTTCCCCGTGCTCTCTTTCTTCCTCTTTCCCTGTGCTCTTTCTCTCCGTGCTCTCTTTCTCTCTTTTTCTCTGTGCTCTCTTTCTCTGTGCTCTCTTTCCCCGTGCTCTCTTTCGCCGTGCTCTCTTTCTCTCTCTTTCGCCGTGCTCTCTTTCTCTCTCTTTCGCCGTGCTCTCTTTCTCTCTCTTTCCCGTGCTCTCTTTCTCTCTCTCCCCCGTGCTCTCTTTCTTTCTCCGTGCTCTCTTTCTCTCCGTGCTCTCTTTCTCTCTCTTTCCCGTGCTCTCTTTCTCTCTTTTCCCCGTGCTCTTTTTCCCCGTCTCTTTCCCCGTGCTCTCTTTCTCTCTTTCTCCCGTGCTCTCTTTCTCTCTTTTCCCCGTGCTCTCTTTCTCTCTCTTTCCCGTGCTCTCTTTCTCTCTCTTTCCCCGTGCTCTCTTTCTCTCTTTCCCCGTGCTCTCTTTCTCTCTTTCCCGTGCTCTCTTTCTCTCTCTTTCCCCGTGCTCTCTTTCTCTCTCTTTCCCGTGCTCTCTTTCTCTCTCTTTCCCCGTGCTCTCTTTCTCTCTCTTTCCCCGTGCTCTCTTTCTCTCTCTTTCCCCGTGCTCTCTTTCTCTCTCTTTCCCCGTGCTCTCTTTCTCTCTCTGTCTCTCTCTTTCCCCGTGCTCTCTTTCTCTCTTTCCCCGTGCTCTCTTTCTCTCTTTCCCCGTGCTCTCTTTCTCTCTCTTTCCCCGTGCTCTCTTTCTCTCTCTTTCCCCGTGCTCTCTTTCTCTCTCTTTCCCCGTGCTCTCTTTCTCTCTCTTTCCCCGTGCTCTCTTTCTCTCTCTTTCCCGTGCTCTCTTTCTCTCTCTTTCCCGTGCTCTCTTTCTCTCTCTTTCCCCCCGTGCTCTCTTTCTCTCTCTTTCCCCGTGCTCTCTTTCTCTCTCTTTCCCCGTGCTCTCTTTCTCTCTCTTTCCCCGTGCTCTCTTTCTCTCTCTTTCCCGTGCTCTCTTTCTCCCTCTTTCCCCGTGCTCTTTCTCCCTCTTTCCCCGTGCTCTCTATCTCCCTCTTTCCCCGTGCTCTTTTTCTCCCTCTGTCTCGCTCTTTCCCCGTGCTCTCTTTCTCTCTCTTTCCCCGTGCTCTCTTTGTCCCTCTTTCCCCGTGCTCTCTTTCTCTCTCTTTCCCCGTGCTCTCTTTGTCCCTCTTTCCCGTGCTCTCTTTCTCTCTCCCCGTGCTCTCTTTCTCTCTCCCCGTGCTCTCTTTCTCTCTCTTTCCCCGTGCTCTCTTTCTCTCTCTTTCCCCGTGCTCTCTTTCTCTCTCTTTCCCCGTGCTCTCTTTCTCTCTCTTTCCCCGTGCTCTCTTTCTCTCTCTTTCCCCGTGCTCTCTTTCTCTCTCTTTCCCCGTGCTCTCTTTCTCTCTCTTTCCCCGTGCTCTCTTTCTCTCTCTTTCCCCGTGCTCTCTTTCTCTCTCCCCGTGCTCTCTTTCTCTCTCTTTCCCCGTGCTCTCTTTCTCTCTCTTTCCCCGTGCTCTCTTTCTCTCTCTTTCCCCGTGCTCTCTTTCTCTCTCTTTCCCGTGCTCTCTTTCTCTCTCTTTCCCGTGCTCTCTTTCTCTCTCTTTCCCCGTGCTCTCTTTCTCTCTCTTTCCCGTGCTCTCTTTCTCTCTCTTTCCCGTGCTCTCTTTCTTTCCCGTGCTCTCTTTCCCCCCGTGCTCTCTTTCTCTTCTTTCCCCGTGCTCTCTTTCTCTCTCTTTCCCCGTGCTCTCTTTCTCTCTCTTTCCCCGTGCTCTCTTTCTCTCTCTTTCCCCGTGCTCTCTTTCTCTCTCTTTCCCCGTGCTCTCTTTCTCTCTCTTTCCCGTGCTCTCTTTCTCTTTTCCCCGTGCTCTCTTTCTCTTTCCCCGTGCTCTCTTTCTCCCTTTTCCCCGTGCTCTCTTTCTCCCTCTTTCCTCTTTTCCCCGTGCTCTCTTTCTCTCTCCCCGTGCTTCTTTCCTCTCTTTCCCGTGCTCTCTTTCTCTCTTTCCCCGTGCTCTCTTTCTCTCTCTTTCCCCGTGCTCTCTTTCTCTCTCCCGTGCTTCTTTCTCTCTCTTTCCCGTGCTCTCTTTCTCTCTTTTCCCCGTGCTCTTTCTCTCTCTTTCCCCGTGCTCTCTTTCTCTCTCTTTCCCCGTGCTCTCTTTCTCCCGTGCTCTTTCCCGTGCTCTCTTCTCTTTCCTCTTTCCCCGTGCTCTCTTTCTCTCTCTTTCCCCGTGCTCTCTTTCTCCTTCTTTCCCGTGCTCTCTTTCCCTCTTTCCCGTGCTCTCTTTCTCTCTCTTTCCCTCTCTTTCCCGTGCTCTCTTTCTCTCTCCCGTGCTTCCCTCTCTTTCCCCGTGCTCTCTTTCTCTCTCTTTTCCCGTGCTCTCTTTCTCTCTCTTTCCCCGTGCTCTCTTTCTCTCTCTTTCCCCGTGCTCTCTCTCTCTCTCTCCCCGTGCTCTCTTCCCCCCGTGCTCTCTTTCTCTCTCTTTCCCCGTGCTCTCTTTCTCTCTCTTTCCCCGTGCTCTCTTTCTCTCTCTTTCCCCGTGCTCTCTTTCTCTCTTTTCCCGTGCTCTCTTTCTCTCTTTTCCCCGTGCTCTCTTTCTCTCTCTTTCCCGTGCTCTCTTTCTCTCTCTTTTTTCCCGTGCTCTCTTTCTCTCTTTCCCGTGCTCTTTCTCTCTTTTCCCCGTGCTCTCTTTCTCTCTCTTTCCCCGTGCTCTCTTTCTCTTCCCGTGCTCTCTTTCTTCCTTTCCCCGTGCTCTCTTTCTCTCTTTCCCCGTGCTCTCCCTCGTGCTCTCTTTCTCTCCCCGTGCTCTCTTTCTTTCCCCGTGCTCTCTTTCTTCTCCCCGTGCTCTCTTTCTCTCTCTCTTTCCCCGTGCTCTCTTTCTCTCTCCCCGTGCTTTTTCTCTCCCCCGTGCTCTCTTTCTCTCTTTCCCCGTGCTCTCTTTCCCCTTTCCCCGTGCTCTCTTTCTCTCCCCGTGCTCTCTTTCCCTTTCCCGTGCTCTCTTCTCTCTTTCCCCGTGCTCTTTTCTCCTCCCCGTGCTCTCTTTCTCTCTCTTTCCCCGTGCTCTCTTTCTCTCTCTTTCCCCGTGCTCTCTTTCTCTCTCTTTCCCCGTGCTCTCTTTCTCTTTTTCCCCCGTGCTCTCTTTCTCTCTCTTTCCCCGTGCTCTCTTTCTCTCTCTTTCCCGTGCTCTTTCTCTCTCTTTCCCCGTGCTCTCTTTCTCTCTTTTCCCCGTGCTCTCTTTCTCTCTTTCCCGTGCTCTCTCTCTCTTTCCCGTGCTCTCTTTCTCTCTTTTCCCCCGTGCTCTCTTTCTCTCTCTTTCCCCGTGCTCTCTTTCTCTCTCTTTCCCCGTGCTCTCTTTCTCTCTCTTTCCCCGTGCTCTCTTTCTCTCTCTTTCCCCGTGCTCTCTTTCTCTCTCTTTCCCCGTGCTCTCTTTCTCTCTCTTTCCCCGTGCTCTCTTTCTCTCTCTTTCCCCGTGCTCTCTTTCTCTCTCTTTCCCGTGCTTCTTTCTCTCTCTTTCCCCGTGCTCTCTTTCTCTCTCTTTCCCCCGTGCTCTCTTTCTCTCTTTCCCCGTTTCTTTCCTCTTTCCCGTGCTCTCTTTCTCTCTCTTTCCCGTGCTCTCTTTCTCTCTCTTTCCCCGTGCTCTCTTTCTCTCTTTCCCCCGTGCTCTCTTTCTCTCTCTTTCTCTGCTCTCTTTCCCGTGCTCTCTTTCTTTCTCTCTTTTCCCCGTGCTCTCTTTCTTTCTCTCTTTCCCCGTGCTCTCTTTCTCTCTTTTCCCGTGCTGCTTTCTCTTTTCCCCGTGCTCTCTTTCTCTCTTTCCCTGCTCTCTTTCCTCTTTCCCGTGCTCTCTTTCTCTCTCTTTCCCCGTGCTCTTTTCTCCTCTTTCCCCGTGCTCTTTTCTCTTTCCCGTGCTCTTTTCCCCGTGCTCTCTTTCTCTCTCTTTCCCCGTGCTCTCTTTCTCTCTTTCCCCGTGCTCTCTTTCTCTCTCTTTCCCCGTGCTCTCTTTCTCTCTCTTTCCCCGTGCTCTCTTTCTCTCTCTTTCCCCGTGCTCTCTTTCTCTCTCTTTCCCCGTGCTCTTTCTTTTTCCCCGTGCTCTCTTTCTCCTCTTTCCCGTGCTCTCTTTCTCTCTCTTTCCCCGTCTCTCTTTCTCTCTCTTTCCCCGTGCTCTCTTTCTCTCTCTTTCCCCGTGCTCTCTTTCTCTCTCTTTCCCGTGCTCTCTTTCTCTCTCTTTCCCCGTGCTCTCTTTCTCTCTCTTTCCCCGTGCTCTCTTTCTCTCTTTCCCCGTGCTCTCTTTCTCTCTCTTTCCCCGTGCTCTCTTTCTCTCTCTTTCCCGTGCTCTCTTTCTCTCTCTTTCCCCGTGCTCTCTTTCTCTCTCTTTCCCCTTTCCCCGTGCTCTCTTTCTCTCTCTTTCCCCGTGCTCTCTTTCTCTCTCTTTCCCGTGCTCTCTTTCTCTCTCTTTCCCCGTGCTCTCTTTCTCTCTTTTCCCCGTGCTCTCTTTCTCTCTCTTTCCCGTGCTCTCTTTCTCTCTTTTCCCCGTGCTCTCTTTCTCTCTCTTTCCCCGTGCTCTCTTTCTCTCTCTTTCCCGTGCTCTCTTTCTCTCTCTTTCCCGTGCTCTCTTTCTCTCTCTTTCCCCGTGCTCTCTTTCTCTCTCTTTCCCGTGCTCTCTTTCTCTCTCTTTCCCCGTGCTCTCTTTCTCTCTTTTCCCCGTGCTCTCTTTCTCTCTCTTTCCCCGTGCTCTCTTTCTCTCTCTTTCCCCGTGCTCTCTTTCTCCCCGTGCTCTTTCCCCCGTGCTCTCTTTCTCTCTCTTTCCCCGTGCTCTCTTTCTCTCTCTTTCCCCGTGCTCTCTTTCTCTCTCTTTCCCCGTGCTCTCTTTCTCTCTCTTTCCCCGTGCTCTCTTTCTCTCTCCCCGTGCTCTCTTTCTCTCTCTTTCCCCGTGCTCTCTTTCTCTCTCTTTCCCCGTGCTCTCTTCTCTTTCCCCGTGCTCTTTCCCCGTGCTCTCTTTCTCTCTCTCCCGTGCTCTTTCTCCCTCTTTCCCCGTGCTCTCTTTCTTTTTCCCGTGCTCTCTTTCTCTCTTTCTGCTCTCTTTCCCCGTGCTCTCTTTCTCTCTCTTTCCCCGTGCTCTCTTTCTCTCTCTTTCCCGTGCTCTCTTTCTCTCTCTTTCCCCGTGCTCTCTTTCTCTCTCTTTCCCCGTGCTCTCTTTCTCTCTCTTTCCCGTGCTCTCTTTCTCTCTTTCCCCGTGCTCTCTTTCTCTCTCTTTCCCGTGCTCTCTTTCTCTCTCTTTCCCCGTGCTCTCTTTCTCTCTCTTTCCCCGTGCTCTCTTTCTCTCTCTCCCCGTGCTCTCTTTCTCTCTCTTTCCCCGTGCTCTCTTTCTCTCTCTTTCCCCGTCTCCCGTGCTCTCTTTCTCTGCCCTCTTCTTTCCCCGTGCTCTCTTTCTCTCTCTTTCCCCGTGCTCTCTTTCTCTCTCTTTCCCCGTGCTCTCTTTCTCTCTCTTTCCCCGTGCTCTCTTTCTCTCTCTTTCCCGTGCTCTCTTTCTCTCTCTTTCCCCGTGCTCTCTTTCTCTCTCCCCCGTGCTCTCTTCTCTTTCCCCGTGCTCTCTTTCTCTCTTTTCCCCGTGCTCTCTTTCTCTCTCTTTCCCCGTGCTCTCTTTCTCCTCTTTTCTCTCTTTCCCGTGCTCTCTTTCCTCTCTTTCCCCGTGCTCTCTTTCTCTCTCTTTTCTCCTCTTTCTCCGTGCTCTCTTTCTCTCTCTTTCCCCGTGCTCTCTTTCTCTCTCCCCGTGCTCTCTTTCTCTCTTTCCCCGTGCTCTCTTTCTTCTCTTTCCCCGTGCTCTCTTTCTCTCTCTTTCCCCGTGCTCTCTTCTCTCTTTCCCGTGCTCTCTTTCCCTCTTTCCCCGTGCTCTCTTTCTCTCTCTTGCTCCCTCTTCTTTCCCGTGCTCTCTTTCTCTCTCTTTCCCCGTGCTCTCTTTCTCTCCTTTTCCCGTGCTCTCTTTCTGCTCTTTCTCTCCCGTGCTCTCTTTCTCTCTTTCCCCGTGCTCTCTTTCTCTCTCTTTCCCCGTGCTCTCTTTCTCTCTCTTTCCCGTGCTCTCTTTCTCTCTCTTTCCCGTGCTCTCTTTCTCTCTTTTTCCCGTGCTCTCTTTCTCTCTTTCCCGTGCTCTCTTTCTCTCTCTTTCCCCGTGCTCTCTTTCTCTCTCTTTCCCCGTGCTTTCCTCCGTGCTCTCTTTCTCTCTCTTTCCCCGTGCTCTCTTTCTCTCTCTTTCCCCGTGCTCTCTTTCTCTCTCTTTCCCCGTGCTCTCTTTCTCTCTTTCCCCGTGCTCTCTTTCTCTCTCTTTCCCGTGCTCTCTTTCTCTCTCTTTCTCTCTCTTTCCCCGTGCTCTCTTTCTCTTTCCCGTGCTCTCTTTCTCTCTCTTTCCCCGTGCTCTCTTTCTCTCTCTTTCCCCGTGCTCTCTTTCTCTCTCCCCCGTGCTCTCTTTCTCTCTCCCCGTGCTCTCTTTCTCTCTCTGCTCTCTTTCTCTCCCCGTGCTCTCTTTCTCTCTGCTTTCCCCCGTCTCTGCTCTCTTTCTCTCTCTTTCCCCGTGCTCTCTTTCTCTCTTTTCCCCGTGCTCTCTTTCTCTCTCTTTCCCCGTGCTCTCTTTCTCTCTTTCCCCGTGCTCTCTTTCTCTCTCTTTCCCGTGCTCTCTTTCTCTCTCTTTTCCCCCGTGCTCTCTTTCTCTCTTTCCCCGTGCTTTTCCCCGTGCTCTCTCTTTTTCCCCGTGCTCTCTTTCTCTCTCCCCGTGCTCTCTTTCTCTCTCCCCGTGCTCTCTTTCTCTCTCCCCGTGCTCTCTTTCTCTCTTTCCCCGTGCTCTCTTTCTCTCTTTCCCCGTGCTCTCTTTCTCTCTCTTTCCCCGTGCTCTCTTTCTCTCTCTTTCCCCGTGCTCTCTTTCTCTCTCTTTCCCTTTCCCGTGCTCTCTTTCTCTCTCTTTCCCCGTGCTCTCTTTCTCTCTCTTTCCCCGTGCTCTCTTTCTCCCTGCTTTCCCTCTTGCTCTCTTTCTCTCTCTTTCCCGTGCTCTCTTTCTCTCTTTTCCCGTGCTCTCTTTCTCTCTCTTTCCCCGTGCTCTCTTTCTCTCTCTTTCCCCGTGCTCTCTTTCTCTCTCTCTTTCCCCGTGCTCTCTTTCTCTCTCTTTCCCCGTGCTCTTTCTCTTCTTTCCCCGTGCTCTCTTTCTCTCTTTCCCGTGCTCTCTTTCTCCTGCTCTCTCTCTTCCCCGTGCTCTCTTTCCCCGTGCTCTCTTTTCTCCGTGCTCTCTTTCTCTCTCTTTCCTCTTGCTCTCTTTCTCTTTCTTTCCCCGTGCTCTTTTCTCTCTCTCCCCGTGCTCTCTTTCTCTCTCTTTCCCCGTGCTCTCTTTCTCTCTCTTTCCCCGTGCTCTCTTTCTCTCTCTTTCCCCGTGCTCTCTTTCTCTCTCTTTCCCGTGCTCTCTTTCTCTCTCTTTCCCCGTGCTCTCTTTCTCCTCTCTGCTTCTTTCCCTCTTTCCCGTGCTCTCTTTCTCTCTCTTTCCCCGTGCTCTCTTTCTCTCTCTTTCCCCCCGTGCTCTCTTTCTCTCTTTTCCCGTGCTCTCTTTCTCTCTCTGCTCTCTTTCCCGTGCTCTCTTTCTCTCTCTTTCCCCGTGCTCTCTTTCTCTCTCTTTCCCCGTGCTCTCTTTCTCTCTCTTTCCCCGTGCTCTCTTTCTCTCTTTCCCCGTGCTCTCTTTCTCTCTCTTTCCCGTGCTCTCTTTCTCTCTCTTTCCCCGTGCTCTCTTTCTCTTTCCCCGTGCTCTTTTTCTCCTTTCCCGTGCTCTCTTTCTCTCTCTTTCCCCCCGTGCTCTCTTTCTCTCTCTTTCCCCGTGCTCTCTTTCTCTCTCTTTCCCCGTGCTCTCTTTCTCTGTGCTCTCTTTCCCCGTGCTCTCTTTCTCCGTGCTCTCTTTCTCTCTCTTTCCCCGTGCTCTCTTTCTCTCTCTTTCCCCGTGCTCTCTTTCTCTCTCTTTCCCCGTGCTCTCTTTCTCTCTCTTTCCCCCCGTGCTCTCTTTCTCTCTCTTTCCCCGTGCTCTCTTTCTCTCTCTTTCCCGTGCTCTCTTTCTCTCTCCCCCGTGCTCTCTTTCTCTCTCTTTCCCGTGCTCTCTTTCTCTCTCTTTCCCCGTGCTCTCTTTCTCTCTCTTTCCCGTGCTCTCTTTCTCTTCTTTCCCCCCGTGCTCTCTTTCTCTTCCCGTGCTTTCCCCCCGTGCTCTCTTTCTCTCTCTTTCCCCGTGCTCTCTTTCTCTCTCTCTTTCCCCGTGCTCTCTTTCTCTGCTCTTTTCCCCCCCGTGCTCTCTTTCTCTCTCTTTCCCCGTGCTCTCTTTCTCTCTTTCCCCGTGCTCTCTTTCTCTCTCTCTTCCCCGTGCTCTCTTTCTTTCCTCTCTTTCTCTCTCTTTCCCCGTGCTCTCTTTCTCTCTCTTTCCCGTGCTCTCTTTCTCTCTCTTTCCCCGTGCTCTCTTTCTCTCTCTTTCCCGTGCTCTCTTTCTCTCTGCTCTCTTTCTCTCCCCCGTGCTCTCTTTCTCTCTTTCTTTCCCCGTGCTCTCTTTCTCTCTTTCCCGTGCTCTTCTCTTTCTCTTTCCCCGTGCTCTCTTTCTCTCTCTTTCCCCGTGCTCTCTTTCTCTCTCTTTCCCCGTGCTCTCTTTCTCTCTCTTTCCCCGTGCTCTCTTTCTCTCTTTCCCCGTGCTCTCTTTCTCTCTCTTTCTCTCTTTCTCTCTCTTTCTCTCTTTTTCCCCGTGCTCTTTCTTTCCCCGTGCTCTCTTTCTCTCTCTTTCCCGTGCTCTCTTTCTCTCTCCCCGTCTTTCCCCCCGTGCTCTCTTTCTCTCTCTTTCCCCCCGTGCTCTCTTTCTCTCTCTTTCCCCGTGCTCTCCGTGCTCTCTCTTTTCCCGTGCTCTCTTTCTCTCTCTCTTTTTCCCGTGCTCTCTTTCTCTCTCTTTCCCCGTGCTCTCTTTCTCTCTCTTTCCCGTGCTCTCTTTCTCTCTCTTTCCCCCGTGCTCTCTTTCTCTCTCTTTCCCCGTGCTCTCTTTCTCTCTCTTTCCCCGTGCTCTCTTTCTCTCTCTTTCCCCGTGCTCTCTTTCTCTCTCTTTCCCCCCGTGCTCTCTTTCTCTTTCCCCGTGCTCTCTTTCTCTCTTTCCCCGTGCTCTCTTTCTCTCTCTTTCCCCGTGCTCTCTTTCTCTCTCTTCCCCGTGCTCTCTTTCTGCTCTCTTTCCCCCCGTGCTCTCTTTCTCTCCCCGTGCTCTCTTTCTCTCTCCCCCGTGCTCTCTTTCTCTCTCTTTCCCCGTGCTCTCTTTCTCTCTCTTTCCCCGTGCTCTCTTTCTCTCTCTTTCCCGTGCTCTCTTTCTCTCTCTTTCCCCGTGCTCTCTTTCTCTCTCTTTCCCCGTGCTCTCTTTCTCTCTCCCCGTGCTCTCTTTCTCTTTCCCCGTGCTCTCTTTCTCTCTCTTTCCCCGTGCTCTCTTTCTCTCTCTTTCCCCGTGCTCTCTTTCTCTCTCTTTCCCTCTTTCCCCGTGCTCTCTTTCTCTCTCTTTCCCCGTGCTCTCTTTCTCCTCTTTCCCCGTGCTCTCTTTCTCTCTTTTCCCCGTGCTCTCTTTCTCTCTCTTTCCCGTGCTCTCTTTCTCTCTCCCCCGTGCTCTCTTTCTCTCTCTTTCCCTCTTTCCCGTGCTCTCTTTCTTCTCTCTCTTTCCCCCGTGCTCTCTTTCTCTCTCCCCGTTTCCCTCGTGCTCTCTTTCTCTCTTTTCTCCTCTCCCCGTGCTCTCTTTCTCTCTCTGCTCTCTTTCCTCTCTTGCTGCTCTTTCTCTCTCTTTCCCCGTGCTCTCTTTCTCTCTCTTTCCCCGTGCTCTCTTTCCCCGTGCTCTCTTTCTCTCTTTTTCCCCGTGCTCTCTTTCTCTCTTTCCCCGTGCTCTCTTTCTCTCTTTCCCCGTGCTCTCTTTCTCTCCCCCGTGCTCTCTTTCTCTCTCTTTCCCTTTCCCCGTGCTCTCTTTCTCTCTCCCCGTGCTCTCTTTCTCTCTTTCCCGTGCTCTCTTTCTCTCTCTTTCCCCCCGTGCTCTCTTTCTCTCTCTTTCCCCGTGCTCTCTTTCTCTCTCTTTCCCCGTGCTCTCTTTCTCTCTCTTTCCCCGTGCTCTCTTTCTCTCTCTTTCCCCGTGCTCTCTTTCTCTCTCTTTCCCCGTGCTCTCTTTCTCTCTCCCCGTGCTCTCTTTCTCTCTCCCCGTGCTCTCTTTCTCTCTCCCCGTGCTCTCTTTCTCTCTTTCCCCGTGCTCTCTTTCTCTCTCTTTCCCCGTGCTCTCTTTCTCTCTCTTTCCCCGTGCTCTCTTTCTCTCTCTTTCCCCCCGTGCTCTCTTTCTCTCTTTTCCCCGTGCTCTCTTTCTTCCCCGTGCTCTCTTTCTCTGCTCTCTTTCCCTCTCCCCCCGTGCTCTCTTTCTCTCTCCCGTGCTCTCTTTCTCTCTTTCTTTCCCCGTGCTCTCTTTCTCTCTTTCCCGTGCTCTCTTTCTCTCTCTTTCCCCGTGCTCTCTTTCTCTCTTTCCCCGTGCTCTCTCTCTTTTCCCCGTGCTCTCTTTCTCTCTCTTTCCCCGTGCTCTCTTTCTCTCTCTTTCCCCGTGCTCTCTTTCTCTCTCTTTCCCCGTGCTCTCTTTCTCTCTCTTTCCCCTCCCCGTGCTCTCTTTCTCTCCCCGTGCTCTCTTTCTCTCTTTCCCCGTGCTCTCTTTCTCTCTCTTTCCCCGTGCTCTCTTTCTCTCTCTCTTTCCCCGTGCTCTCTTTCTCTCTCTTTCCCCGTGCTCTCTTTCTCTCTCCCCGTGCTCTCTTTCTCTCTCTTTCCCCGTGCTCTTTCTCTCTCTTTCCCCGTGCTCTCTTTCTCTCTTCTCTCTTTTTCCCCGTGCTCTCTTTCTCTCTCTTTCCCCGTGCTCTCTTTCTCTCTCTTTCCCGTGCTCTCTTTCTCTCTCTTCCCCGTGCTCTCTTTCTCTCTTTCCCCGTGCTCTCTTTCTCTCTCTTTCCCCGTGCTCTCTTTCTCTCTTTCCCGTGCTCTCTTTCTCTTTCCCCGTGCTCTCTCCCTTTTCTCTCTCTTTCCCCGTGCTCTCTTTCTCTCTTTTCCCCGTGCTCTCTTTCTCTCTCTTTCCCCGTGCTCTCTTTCTCTCTCTTTCCCCGTGCTCTCTTTCTCTCTCTTTCCCCGTGCTCTCTTTCTCTCTCTTTCCCCGTGCTCTCTCTTTTCCCCGTGCTCTCTTTCCCTGCTCTCTTTCTCTCTCTTTCCCTGCTCTCTTTTCTCTCTCTTTCCCCGTGCTCTCTTTCTCTCTCTTTCCCCGTGCTCTCTTTCTCTCTCTTTCCCCGTGCTCTCTTTCTCTCTCTTTCCCCGTGCTCTCTTTCTCTCTCTTTCCCCGTGCTCTCTTTCTCTCTCTTTCCCCGTGCTCTCTTTCTCTCTCTTTCCCCGTGCTCTCTTTCTCTCTCTTTCCCCGTGCTCTCTTTCTCTCTCTTTCCCCGTGCTCTCTTTCTCTCTCTTTCCCGTGCTCTCTTTCTCTCTCTTTCCCCGTGCTTTTCCCCCCCGTGCTCTCTTTCTCTCTCTTTCCCCGTGCTCTCTTTCTCTCTCTTTTTCCCCCCGTGCTCTCTTTCTCTCTCTTTTCCCCGTGCTCTCTTTCTCTCTTTCCCCGTGCTCTCTTTCTCTCTCTTTCCCGTGCTCTCTTTCTCCGTGCTCCCTCTCTTTCCCGTGCTCTCTTTCTCTCTCTCTGCTCTCTCTCTCTCCCCGTGCTCTCTTTCTCTCTCTTTCCCCGTGCTCTCTTTCTCTCTCTTTCCCGTGCTCTCTTTCTCTCTCTTTCCCCGTGCTCTCTTTCTCTCTCTTTCCCCGTGCTCTCTTTCTCTCTCTGCTTCTTTCTCTCTTTTCCCGTGCTCTCTCTTCTTTCCCCGTGCTCTCTTTCTCTCTCTTTCTTTCCCCGTGCTCTCTTTCTCTCTCTTTCCCCGTGCTTCTTTCTCTCTCTTTCCCGTGCTCTCTTTCTCTCTCTTTCCCCCCGTGCTCTCTTTCTCTCTCTTTCCCGTGCTCTCTTTCTCTCTTTCCCCGTGCTCTCTTTCTCTCTCTTTCCCCGTGCTCTCTTTCTCTCTCTTTCCCCGTGCTCTCTTTCTCTCTCTTTCCCCCGTGCTCTCTTTCTCTCTCTTTCCCCGTGCTCTCTTTCTCTCTCTTTCCCGTGCTCTCTTTCTCTCTCTTTCCCCGTGCTCTCTTTCTCTCCCCGTCTTTCCCGTGCTCTCTTTCTCTCTTTCCCCGTGCTCTCTTTCTCTCTCTTTCCCGTGCTCTCTTTCTCTCTCTTTCCCCGTGCTCTCTTTCTCTCTCTTTCCCCGTGCTCTCTTTCTCTCTCTTTCCCGTGCTCTCTTTCTCTCTCCCCGTGCTCTCTTTCTCTCTTTCCCGTGCTCTCTTTCTCTCTTTTTTCCCCGTGCTCTCTTTCTCTCTCTTTCCCCGTGCTCTCTTTCTCTCTCTTTTCCCCGTTTCTTTCTCCTCCCCGTGCTCTCTTTCTCTCTCTTTCCCCGTGCTCTCTTTCTCTCTCTTCCCCCGTGCTCTCTTTCTCTCTCTTTCCCCGTGCTCTCTTTCTCTCTCTTTCCCGTGCTCTCTTTCTCTCTCTTTTCCCCGTGCTCTCTTTCTCTCTCTTTCCCGTGCTCTCTTTCTCTCTCTTTCCCGTGCTCTCTTTCTCTCTCCCCGTGCTCTCTTTCTCTCCCCGTGCTCTCTTTCTCTCCCCGTGCTCTCTTTCTCTCTCTTTCCCGTGCTCTCTTTCTCTCTTTCCCCGTGCTCTCTTTCTCTCTCTTTCCCGTGCTCTCTTTCTCTCTCTCTGCTTCTTTCTCTCGTGCTCTCTTTCTCTCCCGTGCTCTCTTTCTCTCTTTTCCCCGTGCTCTCTTTCTCTCTCTTTCCCCGTGCTCTCTTTCTCTCTCTTTCCCCGTGCTCTCTTTCTCTCTCTTTCCCGTGCTCTCTTTCTCTCTTTTCCCCGTGCTCTCTCTTTTCCCCGTGCTCTCTTTCTCTCTCTTTCCCCCCGTGCTCTCTTTCTCTCTTTTCCCGTGCTCTCTTTCTCTCTCTTTCCCGTGCTCTCTTTCTCTCTTTCCCGTGCTCTCTTTCTCTCTTTCCCGTGCTCTCTTTCTCCTCTTTCCTCTCTTCTCTCTTTTCCCGTGCTCTCTTTCTCTCTCTTTCCCCGTGCTCTCTTTCTCTCTTTCTCTCTCTTTCCCCGTGCTCTCTTTCTCTCTTTTCCCCGTGCTCTCTTTCTCTCTCTTTCCCGTGCTCTCTTTCTCTCTCCCCCGTGCTCTCTTTCTCTTTCCCTTGCTCTCTTTCTCTCTTTTCCCCGTGCTCTCTTTCTCTCTTTCCCCGTGCTCTCTTTCTCTCTCTTTCCCGTGCTCTCTTTCTCTCTCTTTCCGTGCTCTCTTTCTCTCTCTTTCCCCGTGCTCTCTTTCTCTCTCTTTCCCCGTGCTCTCTTTCTCTCTCTTTCCCCGTGCTCTTTCTTTCTCTCTCTTTCCCGTGCTCTCTTTCTCTCTCTTTCCCTTTCGTGCTCTCTTTCTCTCTCTTTCCCCGTGCTCTCTTTCTCTCTCTTTCCCCGTGCTCTCTTTCTCTCTCTTTCCCGTGCTCTTTTCTCCTCTTTCCCCGTGCTCTCTTTCTCTCTCTTTCCCCGTGCTCTCTTTCTCTCTCTTTCCCCGTGCTCTCTTTCCCTCTTTCCCGTGCTCTCTTTCTCTCTCTTTCCCCGTGCTCTCTTTCTCTCTCTCTGCTCTCTTTCCCCGTGCTCTCTCTCTCTCTCTCCCCGTGCTCTCTTTCTCTCTCTTTCCCCGTGCTCTCTTTCTCTCTCTTTCCCGTGCTCTCTTTCTCTCTCTTTCCCCGTGCTCTCTTTCTCTCTCTTTCCCCGTGCTCTCTTTCTCTCTCTTTCCCCGTGCTCTCTTTCTCTCTCTTTCCCCGTGCTCTCTTTCTCTCTCCCCGTGCTCTCTTTCTCTCTCCCCGTGCTCTCTTTCTCTCTCTTTCCCCGTGCTCTCTTTCTCTCTCTTTCCCCGTGCTCTCTTTCTCTCTCTTTCCCGTGCTCTCTTTCTCTTTTTCCCCGTGCTCTCTTTCTCTCTCTTTCCCCGTGCTCTCTTTCTCTCTCTTTCCCTCTTGCTCTCTTTCCCCGTGCTCTCTTTCCCCCCGTGCTCTCTTTCTCTCTCTTTCCCTTTTCCCCGTGCTCTCTTTCTCTCTCTTTCCCCGTGCTCTCTTTCTCTCTCCCTCTCTCTTTCTCTCTTTCCCGTGCTCTCTTTCTCTCTGCTTCCCCTTTCCCCGTGCTCTCTTTCTCTCTCCCCGTGCTCTCTTTCTCTCTCCCCCGTGCTCTCTTTCTCTCTCCCGTGCTTCTTTCCCTCCCGTTCTCTTTCTCTCCCCGTGCTCTCTTTCTCTCTCTTTCCCGTGCTCTCTTTCTCTTTCCCCGTGCTCTCTTTCTCCCGTGCTCTCTTTCTCCTTTCCCGTGCTCTCTTTCTCTCTTTCCCCGTGCTCTCTTTCTCTCTCTTTCCCCTTCCCCGTGCTCTCTTTCTCTCTCTTTCCCTCCCCGTGCTCTCTTTCTCTCTCTGCTCTCTTTCTCCTCTTTCCCGTGCTCTCTTTCTCTCTCTTTCCCGTGCTCTCTTTCTCTCTCTGCTTCTTTCCTTCCCCCGTGCTCTCTTTCTCTCTCTTTCCCGTGCTCTCTTTCTCTCTCTTTCCCCGTGCTCTCTTTCTCTCTCTTTCCCCGTGCTCTCTTTCTCTCTCTTTCCCCGTGCTCTCTTTCTCTCTCTTTCCCCGTGCTCTCTTTCTCTCTCTTTCCCCGTGCTCTCTTTCTCTCTCTTTCCCCGTGCTCTCTTTCTCTCTCTTTCCCCGTGCTCTCTTTCTCTTTCCCCGTGCTCTCTTTCTCTTTCCCCGTGCTCTCTTTCTCTCTCTTTCCCCGTGCTCTCTTTCTCTCTCTTTCCCCGTGCTCTCTTTCTCTCTCTTTCCCCGTGCTCTCTTTCTCTCTCCCCGTTCTCTCTTTCCCCGTGCTCTCTTTCTCTCTCCCCGTGCTCTCTTTCTCTCTCTTTCCCCGTGCTCTCTTTCTCTCTCCCCGTGCTCTCTTTCTCTCTCTTTCCCCGTGCTCTCTTTCTCTCTCTTTCCCCGTGCTCTCTTTCTCTCTCTTTCCCCGTGCTCTCTTTCTCTTCCTTTCTCTTCCCCGTGCTCTCTTTCTCTCTCTTTCCCCGTGCTCTCTTTCTCTCTCCCCGTGCTCTCTTTCTCTCTCTGCTCTCTTTCTCCTTTCCCGTGCTCTCTTTCTCTCTCTTTCCCCGTGCTCTCTTTCTCTCTTTCCCCGTGCTCTCTTTCTCTCTCTTTCCCCGTGCTCTCTTTCCCCGTGCTCTCTTTCTCTCTCCCCGTGCTCTCTTTCTCTCTCTTTCCCGTGCTCTCTTTCTCTCTCTTTCCCCGTGCTCTCTTTCTCTCTCTTTCCCCGTGCTCTCTTTCTCTCTTTCCCCGTGCTCTCTTTCTCTCTCTTTCCCCGTGCTCTCTTTCTCTCTCTTTCCCCGTGCTCTCTTTCTCTCTCTTTCCCCGTGCTCTCTTTCTCTCTCTTTCCCCGTGCTCTCTTTCTCTCTCTTTCCCCGTGCCCCGTCTCTCTCTCTCTCTTTCCCGTGCTCTCTTTCCCTCTTTCCCCGTGCTCTCTTTCTCTCTCTTTCCCCGTGCTCTCTTTCTCTCTCTTTCCCCGTGCTCTCTTTCTCTCTCTTTCCCGTGCTCTCTTTCTCTCTTTTCCCCGTGCTCTCTTTCTCTCTCTTTCCCCGTGCTCTCTTTCTCTCTCTTTCCCCCGTGCTCTCTTTCTCTCTCTTCCCGTGCTCTCTTTCTCTCTTTCCCGTGCTCTCTTTCTCTCTCTTTCCCCGTGCTCTCTTTCTCTCTTTCCCCGTGCTCTCCCTCTCTTTCTCTTTCTCTCTCTTTTCCCCGTGCTCTCTTTCTCTCTCTTTCCCGTGCTCTCTTTCTCTCTCTTTCCCTTTCCCCGTGCTCTCTTTCTCTCTCTTTCCCCGTGCTCTCTTTCTCTCTTTCCCGTGCTCTTTCTTTCTCCGTGCTCTCTTTCTCTCTCTTTCCCGTGCTCTCTTTCTCTCTTTTCCCGTGCTCTCTTTCTCTCTCTTTCCCCGTGCTCTCTTTCTCCTCTTTCCCCGTGCTCTCTTTCTCTCTCTTTCCCGTGCTCTCTTTCTCTCTTTCCCCGTGCTCTCTTTCTCTCTTTCCCCGTGCTCTCTTTCTCTCTCTTTCCCCGTGCTCTCTTTCTCTCTCTTTCCCCGTGCTCTCTTTCTCTTTCCCGTGCTCTTCTCCTTTCCCCGTGCTCTCTTTCTCTCTCTTTCCCCGTGCTCTCTTTCTCTCTCCCCGTGCTCTCTTTCTCCGTGCTCTCTTTCTCTCTCTTTCCCCGTGCTCTCTTTCTCTCTCTTTCCCCGTGCTCTCTTTCTCTCTCTTTCCCCGTGCTCTCTTTCTCTCTTTCCCGTGCTCTCTTTCTCTCTCTTTCCCGTGCTCTCTTTCTCTCTCTTTCCCCGTGCTCTCTTTCTCTCTTTCCCCGTGCTCTCTTTCTCTCTTTCCCCGTGCTCTCTTTCTCTCTCTTTCCCCGTGCTCTCTTTCTCTCTCTTTCCCCGTGCTCTCTTTCTCTCTCTTTCCCTGCTCTCTTTCTCTCTCCCCGTGCTCTCTTTCTCCTCTTTCCCGTGCTCTCTTTCTCTCTCTTTCCCGTGCTCTCTTTCTCTCTTTCCCCTTTCTCTTTCTCTCTCCCCGTGCTCTCTTTCTCTCTCTTTCCCCGTGCTCTCTTTCTCTCTCTTTCCCCGTGCTCTCTTTCTCTCTTTTCCCCGTGCTCTCTTTCTCTCTCTTTCCCCGTGCTCTCTTTCTCTCTCTTCTCCCCCCGTGCTCTCTTTCTCTCTCTTTCCCCGTGCTCTCTTTCTCTCTCTTTCCCGTGCTCTCTTTCTCTCTCTTTCCCCGTGCTCTCTTTCTCTCTCTGCTTCTTTCTCCGTGCTCTCTTTCTCTCTCTTTCTCTCTCTTTCCCCGTGCTCTCTTTCTCTCTCTTTCTCTCTCTTTCCCCGTGCTCTCTTTCTCTCTCTTTCCCCGTGCTCTCTTTCTCTCTTTCCCCGTGCTCTCTTTCTCCGTGCTCTCTTTCTCTCTCTTTCTCTCTCTTTCCCCGTGCTCTCTTTCTCTCTCTTTCTCTCTCTTTCCCCGTGCTCTCTTTCTCTCTCCCCGTGCTCTCTTTCTCTCTCCCCGTGCTCTCTTTCTCTCCCCCGTCTTCTTTCCTCTCTTTCCCCCCCGTGCTCTCTTTCTCTCTCTTTCCCCGTGCTCTCTTTCTCTCTCTTTCCCGTGCTCTCTTTCTCTCTTTCCCCGTGCTCTCTTTCTCTCTCTTTCCCCGTGCTCTCTTTCTCTCTCTTTCCCCGTGCTCTCTTTCTCTCTCTTTCCCCGTGCTCTCTTTCTCTCTCTTTCCCGTGCTCTCTTCTCTCTTTCCCGTGCTCTCTTTCTCTCTCTTTCCCCGTGCTCTCTTTCTCTCTCTTTCCCGTGCTCTCTTTCTCTCTCTTTCCCCGTGCTCTCTTTCTCTCTCTTTCCCCGTGCTCTCTTTCTCTCTCCCCGTTCTCTTTCCTCTTTCCCCGTGCTCTCTTTCTCTCTCTGCTCTCTTTCTCTCTTTTCTCTCTCCCCGTGCTCTCTTTCTCTCTCTTTCCCCGTGCTCTCTTTCTCTCTCTTTCTTTCCCCTCTTTCCTCTGCTCTCTTTCTCTCTCTTTCCCTTTTCCCGTGCTCTCTTTCTCTCTCTTTCCTCTCTTTTTCCCCGTGCTCTCTTTCTCTCTTTTCCCCGTGCTCTCTTTCTCTCTTTCTCTTTCTCTCTTTTCCCCGTGCTCTCTTTCTCCTCTCTCTTTCCCCGTGCTCTCTTTCTCTCTCTTTCCCCGTGCTCTCTTTCTCTCTCTTTCCCGTGCTCTCTTTCTCTCTTTTCCCCGTGCTCTTTTTCTCTGCTCTCTTTCTCTCTTTCCCCGTGCTCTCTTTCTCTCTCTTTCCCCGTGCTCTCTTTCTCTCTCTTTCCCCGTGCTCTCTTTCTCTCTCTTTCCCCGTGCTCTCTTTCTCTCTTTCCCCGTGCTCTCTTTCTCTCTCTTTCCCCGTGCTCTCTTTCTCTCTCTTTCCCCGTGCTCTCTTTCTCTCTCTTTCCCCGTGCTCTTTCTCTTCCCCTCTTTCTCTTTTCTGCTCTCTTTCTCTTTCCCCGTGCTCTCTTTCTCTCTCTTTCCCCGTGCTCTCTTTCTCTCTCTTTCCCCGTGCTCTCTTTCTCTCTCTTTCCCGTGCTCTCTTTCTCTCTCTTTCCCCGTGCTCTCTTTCTCTCTCTTTCCCCGTGCTCTCTTTCTCTCTCTTTCCCCGTGCTCTCTTTCTCTCTCTTTCCCCGTGCTCTCTCTCTCTCTTTCCCCGTGCTCTCTTTCTCTCTCTTTCCCCGTGCTCTCTTTCTCTCTTTCCCCGTGCTCTCTTTCTCTCTCTTTCCCCGTGCTCTCTTTCTCTCTCTTTCTCTCTTTTTCCCCGTGCTCTCTTTCTCTCTTTCCCCGTGCTCTCTTTCTCTCTTTTCCCCGTGCTCTCTTTCTCTCTTTCTTTCCCCTTTCCCCGTGCTCTCTTTCTCTCTCTTTCCCCGTGCTCTCTTTCTCTCTCTTTCCCCGTGCTCTCTTTCTCTCTCTTTCCCCGTGCTCTCTTTCTCTCTCTTTCCCGTGCTCTCTTTCTCTCTCTTTCCCCGTGCTCTCTTTCTTCTCCCCGTGCTCTCTTCTCTCTTTCCCGTGCTCTCTTTCTCTCTCTTTCCCCGTGCTCTCTTTCTCTCTCTTTCCCCGTGCTCTCTTTCTCTCTCTTTCCCCGTGCTCTCTTTCTCTCTCTTTCTCTCTCTTTCCCCGTGCTCTCTTTCTCTCTCTTTCCCCGTGCTCTCTTTCTCTCTCTTTCCCCGTGCTCTCTTTCTCTCTCCCCGTGCTCTCTTTCTCTCTCTTTCCCGTGCTCTCTTTCTCTCTCTTTCCCCGTGCTCTCTTTCTCTCTCTTTCCCCGTGCTCTCTTTCTCTCTCTTTTCCCCGTGCTCTCTTTCTCTCTCTTTCCCCCGTGCTCTCTTTCTCTCTTTTCCCCGTGCTCTCTTTCTCTCTTTCCCCGTGCTCTCTTTCTCTCTCTTTCCCCGTGCTCTCTTTCTCTCTCTTTCCCCGTGCTCTCTTTCTCTCTCTTTCCCCGTGCTCTCTTTCTCTCTCTTTCCCCGTGCTCTCTTTCTCTCTCTTTCCCCGTGCTCTCTTTCTCTCTCTTTCCCGTGCTCTCTTTCTCTCTCCCCGTGCTCTTTCCTCTCTTTCCCGTGCTCTCTTTCTCTCTCTTTCTCCGTGCTCTCTTTCTCCGTGCTCTCTCTCTCTCTTTCTCCGTGCTCTCTTTCTCTCTTTCTCTCTCTTTCCCCGTGCTCTCTTTCTCTCTCTTTCCCCGTGCTCTCTTTCTCTCTCTTTCCCCGTGCTCTCTTTCTCTCTCTTTCCCCGTGCTCTCTTTCTCTCTCTTTCCCCGTGCTCTCTTTCTCTCTCTTTCCCCGTGCTCTCTTTCTCTCTCTTTCCCCGTGCTCTCTTTCTCTCTCTTTCCCCGTGCTCTCTTTCTCTCTCTTTCCCCGTGCTCTCTTTCTCTCTCTTTCCCCGTGCTCTCTTTCTCTCTCTTTCCCCGTGCTCTCTTTCTCTCTCCCCGTGCTCTCTTTCTCTCTCCCGTGCTCTCTTTCCCCGTGCTCTCTTTCTCTCTCTTGCCCTTTCTCTCTCCCGTGCTCTCTTTCTCTCTCCCCGTGCTCTCTTTCCCCGTGCTCTCTTTCTCTCTCTTTCCCCGTGCTCTCTTTCTCTCTCTTTCCCCGTGCTCTCTTTCTCTCTCTTTCCCGTGCTCTCTTTCTCTCTCTTTCCCCGTGCTCTCTTTCTCTCTCTTTCTTTCCCGTGCTCTCTTTCTCTCTCTTTCCCCGTGCTCTCTTTCTCTCTCTTTCCCCGTGCTCTCTTTCTCTCTCTTTCCCCGTGCTCTCTTTCTCTCTCTTTCCCCGTGCTCTCTTTCTCTCTTTTCCCCGTGCTCTCTTTCTCTCTTTCCCCGTGCTCTCTTTCTCTCTCTTTCCCCCCGTGCTCTCTTTCTCTCTCTTTCCCCGTGCTCTCTTTCTCTCTCTTTCCCCGTGCTCTCTTTCTCTCTCTTTCCCCGTGCTCTCTTTCTCTCTCTTTCCCCGTGCTCTCTTTCTCTCTCTTTCCCCGTGCTCTCTTTCTCTCTCTTTCCCCGTGCTCTCTTTCTCTCTCTTTCCCCGTGCTCTCTTTCTCCTCTTTCCCCGTGCTCTCTTTCTCTCTCTTTCCCCGTGCTCTCTTTCTCTCTCTTTCCCCGTGCTCTCTTTCTCTCTCTTTCCCCGTGCTCTCTTTCTCTCTCTTTCCCCGTGCTCTCTTTCTCTCTCTTTCCCCGTGCTCTCTTTCTCTCTCTTTCCCCGTGCTCTCTTCTCTCTTTCCCGTGCTCTCTTTCTCTCTCTTTCCCCGTGCTCTCTTTCTCTCTCTTTCCCCGTGCTCTCTTTCTCTCTTTTTCCCCGTGCTCTCTTTCTCTCTCCCCGTGCTCTCTTTCTCTCTCTTTCCCCGTGCTCTCTTTCTCTCTCTTTCCCCTGCTCTTTCCTTTCTCTTTCCCCGTGCTCTCTTTCTCTCTCTTTCCCGTGCTCTCTTTCTCTCTCTTTCCCCGTGCTCTCTTTCTCTCTCTTTTCTCCCCGTGCTCTCTTTCTCTCTCCCCGTGCTCTCTTTCCCTTTCCCGTGCTCTCTTTCTCTCTCTTTCCCCGTGCTCTTTCCCTTTCCCCGTGCTCTCTTTCTCTCTCTTTCCCCGTGCTCTCTTTCTCTCTCTTTCCCCGTGCTCTCTTTCTCTCTTTCCCCCGTGCTCTCTTTCTCTCTCTTTCCCGTGCTCTCTTTCTCTCTCTTTCCCCCCGTGCTCTCTTTCTCTCTCTTTCCCCGTGCTCTCTTTCTCTCTCTTTCCCCGTGCTCTCTTTCTCTCTCTTTCCCCGTGCTCTCTTTCTCTCTCTTTCCCCGTGCTCTCTTTCTCTCTCTTTCCCCGTGCTCTCTTTCTCTCTCTTTCCCGTGCTCTCTTTCTCTCTCCCGTGCTCTCTTTCTCTCTCTTCTCTCCCCGTGCTCTCTTTCTCTCTTTTCCCCGTGCTCTCTTTCTCTCTCTTTCCCCGTGCTCTCTTTCTCTCTCTTTCCCGTGCTCTCTTTCTCTCTTTCCCGTGCTCTCTTTCTCTCTCTTTCCCCGTGCTCTCTTTCTTCTCTTTCCCCGTGCTCTCTTTCCCCTTTCCCGTGCTCTCTTTCTCTCTCTTTCCCCGTGCTCTCTTTCTCTCTCTCCCCGTGCTCTCTTTCCTCTCTTTCCCCGTGCTCTCTTTCTCTCTCTTTCCCCGTGCTCTCTTTCTCTCTTTCCCGTGCTCTCTTTCTCTCTCTTTCCCCGTGCTCTCTTTCTCTCTCTTTCCCGTGCTCTCTTTCTCTCTCTCTTTCCCCGTGCTCTCTTTCTCTCTCTTTCCCC
This sequence comes from Oncorhynchus gorbuscha, assembly GCF_021184085.1. Taxonomy (NCBI): domain Eukaryota; kingdom Metazoa; phylum Chordata; class Actinopteri; order Salmoniformes; family Salmonidae; genus Oncorhynchus; species Oncorhynchus gorbuscha. Next base: position 14,743,606 of record NC_060190.1, on the reverse strand, counting down.
GTGCTCTCTTTCTCTCTCTTTCCCGTGCTCTCTTTCTCTCTCTCTTTCCCGTGCTCTCTTTCTCTCTCTTTCCCCGTGCTCTCTTTCTCTCTCTTTCCCCGTGCTCTCTTTCTCTCTCTTTCCCCGTGCTCTCTTTCTCTCTCTTTCCCCGTGCTCTCTTTCTCTCTCTTTCCCCGTGCTCTCTTTCTCTCTCTTTCCCCGTGCTCTCTTTCTCTCTCTTTCCCCGTGCTCTCTTTCTCTCTCTTTCCCCGTGCTCTCTTTCTCTCTCTTTCCCCGTGCTCTCTTTCTCTCTCTTTCCCCGTGCTCTCTTTCTCTCTCTTTCCCCGTGCTCTCTTTCTCTCTCTTTCCCCGTGCTCTCTTTCTCTCTCTTTCCCCGTGCTCTCTTTCTTCTGCTCTCTTTCTTCTCCCCCGTGCTCTCTTTCTCTCTCTTTCCCCGTGCTCTCTTTCTCTCTCTTTCCCGTGCTCTCTTTCTCTTTTCCCGTGCTCTCTTTCTCTCTCTTTCCCCGTGCTCTCTTTCTCTCTTTCCCGTGCTCTCTTTCTCTCTCTTTCCCCGTGCTCTCTTTCTCTCTCTTTCCCCGTGCTCTCTTTCTCCTTTCCCCGTGCTCTCTTTCTCCTCTCTTCCCCGTGCTCTCTTTCTCTCTCTTTCCCCGTGCTCTCTTTCTCTCTCTTTCCCCGTGCTCTCTTTCTCTCTTTTCCCGTGCTCTCTTTCTCTCTCTTTCCCCGTCTCTCTTTTCCCGTGCTCTCTTTCTCTCTCTTTCCCCGTGCTCTCTTTCTCTCTCTTCCCGTGCTCTCTTTCTCTCTCCCCGTGCTCTCTTTCTCTCTCTTTCCTCTCTTTCTCTCTTTCTCTCTTTCTCTTTCCCCGTGCTCTCTTTCTCTCTTTCCCCGTGCTCTCTTTCTCTCTCTTTCTCTCTTTCTCTCTCTTTCTCTCTCTTTCCCCGTGCTCTCTTTCTCTCTCTTTCCCCGTGCTCTCTTTCTCTCTCTTTCCCCGTGCTCTCTTTCTCTCTCTTTCCCCGTGCTCTCTTTCTCTCTCTTTCCCCGTGCTCTCTTTCTCTCTCTTTCCCGTGCTCTCTTTCTCTCTCTTTCCCGTGCTCTCTTTCTCTCTCTTTCCCCGTGCTCTCTTTCTCTCTCTTTCCCCGTGCTCTCTTTCTCTCTTTCCCCGTGCTCTCTTTCTCTCTTTCCCCGTGCTCTCTTTCTCTCTTTCCCGTTCTCTTTCTCTTCCTTTCCCCGTGCTCTCTTTCTCTTTCCCCGTGCTCTCTTTCTCTCTCTTTCCCCGTGCTCTCTTTCTCTCTCCCCGTGCTCTCTTTCTCTCTTTTCCCCGTGCTCTCTTTCTCCCCGTGCTCTTTCCCCGTGCTCTCTTTCTCTCTCCCGTGCTTCTTTCTCTCTCTTTCCCCGTGCTCTCTTTCTCTCTCTTTCCCCGTGCTCTCTTTCTCTCTCTTTCTCTCTCTTTCCCCGTGCTCTCTTTCTCTCTCTTTCCCCGTGCTCTCTTTCTCTCTCTTTCCCCGTGCTCTCTTTCTCTCTTTCCCCGTGCTCTCTTTCTCTCTCTGTCTCTCTTTCTCTCTCTTTCTCTCTTTTTCCCCGTGCTCTCTTTCTCTCTTTTCCCCGTGCTCTCTTTCTCTCTCTCCCCGTGCTCTCTTTCTCTCTCTTTCCCCGTGCTCTCTTTCTCTCTCTTTCCCGTGCTCTCTTTCTCTCTCTTTCCCGTGCTCTCTTTCTCTCTCTTTCCCCGTGCTCTCTTTCTCTCTCTTTCCCCTCTTTCCCCGTGCTCTCTTTCTCTCTTTTCCCCGTGCTCTCTTTCTCTCTCTTTTTCCCCGTGCTCTCTTTCTCTCTCTTTCCCCGTGCTCTCTTTCTCTCTCTGCTTCCTCCTTTCCCCCGTGCTCTCTTTCTCTCTCTTTCCCCGTGCTCTCTTTCTCTCTCTTTCCCGTTCTCTTTCCTCTCTTTCCCCGTGCTCTCTTTCTCTCTCTTTCCCGTGCTCTCTTTCTCTCTCTTCCCCGTGCTCTCTTTCTCTCTCTTTCCCCGTGCTCTCTTTCTCTCTCTTTCCCCGTGCTCTCTTTCTCTCTTTCCCCCGTGCTCTCTTTCTCTCTCTTTCCCCGTGCTCTCTTTCTCTCTCTTTCCCCGTGCTCTCTTTCTCTCTCTTTCCCCGTGCTCTCTTTCTCTCTCCCCCGTGCTCTCTTTCTCTCTTTCCCCGTGCTCTCTTTCTCTCTCTTTCCCCGTGCTCTCTTTCTCTCTCTTTCCCCGTGCTCTCTTTCTCTCTTTCCCCGTGCTCTCTTTCTCTCTTTCCCCGTGCTCTCTTTCTCTCTCTTTCCCCGTGCTCTCTTTCTCTCTCTTTCCCCGTGCTCTCTTTCTCTCTCTTTCCCCGTGCTCTCTTTCTCTCTCTTTCCCCGTGCTCTCTTTCTCTCTCTTTCCCGTGCTCTCTTTCTCTCTCTTTCCCCGTGCTCTCTTTCTCTCTCTTTCCCCGTGCTCTCTTTCTCTCTCTTTTCCCCGTGCTCTCTTTCTCTCTTTTCCCCGTGCTCTCTTTCTCTCTCTTTCCCCGTGCTCTCTTTCTCTCTTTTCCCCGTGCTCTCTTTCTCTCTCTTTCCCGTGCTCTCTTTCTCTCTCTTTCCCGTGCTCTCTTTCTCTTTCCCGTGCTCTCTTTCTCTCTCTTTCCCCGTGCTCTCTTTCTCTCTCTTTCCCCGTGCTCTCTTTCTCTCTCTTTCCCCGTGCTCTCTTTCTCTCTCCCCGTGCTCTCTTTCTCTCTCTTTCCCGTGCTCTCTTTCTCTCTTTTCCCGTGCTCTCTTTCCCTCCCCCCGTGCTCTCTTTCTCTCTCCCCGTGCTCTCCCTTTCCCCGTGCTCTCTTTCTCTCTCTTTCCCCGTGCTCTCTTTCTCTCTTTCCCCGTGCTCTCTTTCTCTCTCTTTCCCCGTGCTCTCTTTCTCTCTTTCCCCGTGCTCTCTTTCTCTCTCTTTCCCCGTGCTCTCTTTCTCTCTCTTTCCCCGTGCTCTCTTTCTCTCTTTCCCCGTGCTCTCTTTCTCCCCGTGCTCTCTTTCTCTCTCTTTCCCCGTGCTCTCTTTCTGCTCTCTTTCCCCGTGCTCTCTTTCTCTCTCTTTCCCCGTGCTCTCTTTCTCTCTCTTTCCCCGTGCTCTCTTTCTCTCTCTTTCCCCGTGCTCTCTTTCTCTCTCTTTCCCCGTGCTCTCTTTCTCTCTCTTTCCCCGTGCTCTCTTTCTCTCTCCCCGTGCTCTCTTTCTCTCTCTTTCCCCGTGCTCTCTTTCTCTCTCTTTCCCCGTGCTCTCTTTCTCTCTCTTTCCCCGTGCTCTCTTTCTCTCTCCCCGTGCTCTCTTTCTCTCTCTTTCCCCGTGCTCTCTTTCTCTCTCCCCGTGCTCTCTTTCTCTCTCTTTCCCCGTGCTCTCTTTCTCTCTCTTTCCCCGTGCTCTCTTTCTCTCTCTTTCCCCGTGCTCTCTTTCTCTCTCTTTCCCCGTGCTCTCTTTCTCTCTCTTTCCCCGTGCTCTCTTTCTCTCTCTTTCCCCGTGCTCTCTTTCTCTCTCTTTCCCCGTGCTCTCTTTCTCTCTCCCCGTGCTCTCTTTCTCTCTTTCCCGTGCTCTCTTTCTCTCTCTTTCCCCGTGCTCTCTTTCTCTCTCTCCCCGTGCTCTCTTTCTCTCTCTTTCCCCGTGCTCTCTTTCTCTCTCTTTCCCGTGCTCTCTTTCTCTCTCTTTCCCCGTGCTCTCTTTCTCTCTCTTTCCCGTGCTCTCTTTCTCTCTCTTTCCCGTGCTCTCTTTCTCTCTCTTTCCCGTGCTCTCTTTCTCTCCCCGTGCTCTTTTCCCCTTTCCCCGTGCTCTCTTTCTCTCTCTTTCCCCGTGCTCTCTTTCTCTCTCTTTCCCCGTGCTCTCTTTCTCTCTCTTTCCCCGTGCTCTCTTTCTCTCTCTTTCCCCCGTGCTCTCTTTCTCTCTCTTTCCCCGTGCTCTCTTTCTCTCTCTTTCCCCGTGCTCTCTTTCTCTCTCTTTTCCCCGTGCTCTCTTTCTCTCTCTTTCCCCGTGCTCTCTTTCTCTCTTTTCCCCGTGCTCTCTTTCTCTCTCTTTCCCCGTGCTCTCTTTCCCCGTGCTCTCTTTCCCCGTGCTCTCTTTCTCTCTCTTTCCCCGTGCTCTCTTTCTCTCTCTTTCCCCGTGCTCTCTTTCTCTCTCTTTCCCCGTGCTCTCTTTCTCTCTCTTTCCCCGTGCTCTCTTTCTCTCTCTTTCCCCGTGCTCTCTTTCTCTCTCTTTCCCGTGCTCTCTTTCTCTCTCTTTCCCCGTGCTCTCTTTCTCTCTCTTTCCCCGTGCTCTCTTTCTCTCTCTTTCCCCGTGCTCTCTTTCTCTCTCTTTCCCCGTGCTCTCTTTCTCTCTCCCCGTGCTCTCTTTCTCTCTCTTTCCCCGTGCTCTCTTTCTCTCTCTTTCCCCGTGCTCTCTTTCTCTCTCTTTCCCGTGCTCTCTTTCTCTCTCTTCCCGTGCTCTCTTTCTCTCTCCCCGTCTCTCTTTCTTTCTCTCTTTCCCCGTGCTCTCTTTCTCTCTTTCCCCGTGCTCTCTTTCTCTCTCTTTCCCCCGTGCTCTCTTTCTCTCTCTTTCCCCGTGCTCTCTTTCTCTCTCTTTCCCCGTGCTCTCTTTCTCTCTCTTTCCCCGTGCTCTCTTTCTCTCTCTTTCTCTCTCTTTCCCCGTGCTCTCTTTCTCTCTCTTTCCCCGTGCTCTCTTTCTCTCTCTTTCCCCGTGCTCTCTTTCTCTCTCTTTCCCCGTGCTCTCTTTCCCCGTGCTCTCTTTCTCTCTCTTTCCCCCGTGCTCTCTTTCTCTCTTTCCCCGTGCTCTCTTTCTCTCTCTTTCCCGTGCTCTCTTTCTCTCTCTTTCCCCGTGCTCTCTTTCTCTCTCTTTCCCCGTGCTCTCTTTCTCTCTCTTTCCCCGTGCTCTCTTTCTCTCTCTTTCCCCGTGCTCTCTTTCTCTCTCTTTCCCGTGCTCTCTTTCTCTCTCTTTCCCCGTGCTCTCTTTCTCTCTCTTTCCCCGTGCTCTCTTTCTCTCTCTTTCCCCGTGCTCTCTTTCTCTCTCTTTCCCCGTGCTCTCTTTCTCTCTCTTTCCCCGTGCTCTCTTTCTCTCTCTTTCCCCGTGCTCTCTTTCTCTCTCTTTCTCTCTTTCTTCCCCGTGCTCTCTTTCTCTCTCTTTCCCCGTGCTCTCTTTCTCTCTCTTTCCCCGTGCTCTCTTTCTCTCTCTTTCCCCGTGCTCTCTTTCTCTCTCTTTCCCCGTGCTCTCTTTCTCTCTCTTTCCCCGTGCTCTCTTTCTCTCTCTTTCTCTCTTTTTCCCCGTGCTCTCTTTCTCTCTTTCCCGTGCTCTCTTTCTTTCCCCGTGCTCTCTTTCTCTCTTTTCCCGTGCTCTCTTTCTCTCTCTTTCCCGTGCTCTCTTTCTCTCTCTTTCCCCGTGCTCTCTTTCTCTTCTTTCCCGTGCTCTCTTTCTCTCTCTTTCCCCGTGCTCTCTTTCTCTCTCTTTCCCCGTGCTCTCTTTCTCTTTTTCCCCGTGCTCTCTTTCTCTCTCTTTCCCCGTGCTCTCTTTCTCTCTTTCCCGTGCTCTCTTTCTCTCTTTTCCGTGCTCTCTTTTCTCTCTCTTTCCCCGTGCTCTCTTTCTCTCTCTTTCCCCTGCTCTCTTTCCCTCTCTTCCCTGTGCTCTCTTTCTCTCTCTTCCCCGTGCTCTCTTTCCCCGTGCTCTCTTTCTCTCTTTCCCCGTGCTCTCTTTCTCTCTCTTTCCCCGTGCTCTCTTTCTCTCTCTTCCCCGTGCTCTCTTTCTCTCTCTTTCCCGTGCTCTCTTTCTCTCTCTTTCCCCGTGCTCTCTTTCTCTCTCTTTCCCCGTGCTCTCTTTCTCTCTCTTTCCCCGTGCTCTCTTTCTCTCTTTCCCCGTGCTCTCTTTCTCTCTCTTTCCCCGTGCTCTCTTTCTCTCTCTTTCCCCGTGCTCTCTTTCTCTCTTTTCCCCGTGCTCTCTTTCTCTCTTTCCCCGTGCTCTCTTTCTCTCTCTTTCCCCGTGCTCTCTTTCTCTCTCTTTCCCCGTGCTCTCTTTCTCTCTCTTTCCCCGTGCTCTCTTTCTCTCTCCCGTGCTCTCTTTCTCTCTTCCCTGCTCTCTTTCTCTCTTCCCGTGCTCTCTTTCTCTCTCTTTCCCCGTGCTCTCTTTCTCTCTCCCCGTGCTCTCTTTCTCTTCCCCGTCTCTCTTTCCCTTTGCTCTCTTTCTCTCTCCCCGTGCTCTCTTTCTCTCTCTTTCCCCGTGCTCTCTTTCTCTCTCTTTCCCCGTGCTCTCTTTCTCTCTCTTTCCCCGTGCTCTCTTTCTCTCTCCCCGTGCTCTCTTTCCTCCCCCGTGCTCTCTTTCTCTCCCCGTCTCTCTTTCTCTCCCCCCGTGCTCTCTTTCTCTCTCTTTCCCCCGTGCTCTCTTTCTCTCTCCCCGTGCTCTCTTTCTCTCTCTTTCCCCGTGCTCTCTTTCTCTCTCCCCGTGCTCTCTTTCTCTCTCCCCGTGCTCTCTTTCTCTCTTTCCCCGTGCTCTCTTTCTCTCTCCCCGTGCTCTCTTTCTCTCTCCCCGTGCTCTTTCTCTCTCCCCGTGCTCTCTTTCTCTCTCTTTCCCCGTGCTCTCTTTCTCTCTCTGCTTCTTTCTCTCTTTTTTCCCGTGCTCTCTTTCTCTCTTTTCCCCGTGCTCTCTTTCTCTCTCCCCGTGCTCTCTTTCTCTCTCCCCGTGCTCTCTTTCTCTCTCCCCGTGCTCTCTTTCTCTCTCCCCGTGCTCTCTTTCTCTCCCCGTGCTCTCTTTCTCTCTCCCCGTGCTCTCTTTCTCTCTCCCCGTGCTCTCTTTCTCTCTCCCCGTGCTCTCTTTCTCTCTCCCCGTGCTCTCTTTCTCTCTCTTTCCCCGTGCTCTCTTTCTCTCTCTTTCCCTGCTCCCGTGCTCTCTTTCTCTCTCTTTCCCCGTGCTCTCTTTCTCTCTCTTTCCCCGTGCTCTCTTTCTCTCTCCCGTGCTTCCCCTTTTTCCCCGTGCTCTCTTTCTCTCTCCCCCGTGCTCTCTTTCTCTCTCTTTCCCCGTGCTCTCTTTCCCCCCGTGCTCTCTTTCTCTCTCTTTCCCCGTGCTCTCTTTCTCTCTCTTTCCCGTGCTCTCTTTCTCTCTCTTTCCCCGTGCTCTCTTTCTCTCTCTTTCCCCCGTGCTCTCTTTCTCTCTCCCGTTTCCCCCCGTGCTCTCTTTCTCTCTCTTTCCCCGTGCTCTCTTTCTCTCTCTTTCCCCGTGCTCTCTTTCTCTCTCTTTCCCCGTGCTCTCTTTCTCTCTCTTTCCCGTGCTCTCTTTCTCTCTTCCCCGTGCTCTCTTTCTCTCTCTTTCCCCGTGCTCTCTTTCTCTCTCTTTCCCCGTGCTCTCTTTCTCTCTCTTTCCCCGTGCTCTCTTTCTCTCTCTTTCCCCGTGCTCTCTTTCTCTCTCTTTCCCCGTGCTCTCTTTCTCTCTCTTTCCCCGTGCTCTCTTTCTCTCTCTTTCCCCGTGCTCTCTTCTCTTTCCCCTCTCTCTTTCTTTCCCCGTGCTCTCTTTCTCTCTCTTTCCCCGTGCTCTCTTTCTCTCTCTTTCCCCGTGCTCTCTTTCTCTCTCTGCTCTCTTTTCTCTCTCTTTCCCCGTGCTCTCTTTCTCTCTCTTTCCCCGTGCTCTCTTTCTCTCTTTTTCCCGTCTTTTTCTCTCTCTTTCCCGTGCTCTCTTTCTCTCTTTCCCCGTGCTCTCTTTCTCTCTTTCCCGTGCTCTCTTTCTCTCTCTTTCCCCGTGCTCTCTTTCTCTCTTTTCCCCGTGCTCTCTTTCTCTCTCTTTCCCCCCGTGCTCTCTTTCTCTCTCTTTCCCCGTGCTCTCTTTCTCTCTCTTTCCCGTGCTCTCTTTCTCTCTTTCCCCGTGCTCTCTTTCTCTCTCTTTCTCTCTTTCTCTCTCTTTCTCTCTTTTTCCCCGTGCTCTTTTCTCTCTCTTTCCCCGTGCTCTCTTTCTCTCTTTCCCCGTGCTCTCTTTCTCTCTCTTTCCCCGTGCTCTCTTTCTCTCTCTTTCCCCGTGCTCTCTTTCTCTCTCTTTCCCCGTGCTCTCTTTTTCTCTCTCTTTCCCCGTGCTCTCTTTCTCTCTCTTTCCCCGTGCTCTCTTTCTCTCTCTTTCCCCGTGCTCTCTTTCTCTCTCTTTCCCCGTGCTCTCTTTCTCTCTCTTTCCCCGTGCTCTCTTTCTCCCTCTTTCCCGTGCTCTCTTTCTCCCTCTTTCCCCGTGCTCTCTATCTCCCTCTTTCTCCCTCTTTCCCCGTGCTCTCTATCTCCCTCTTTCTCCCTCTTTCCCCGTGCTCTCTATCTCCCTCTTTCTCCCTCTTTCCCCGTGCTCTCTTTCTCCCTCTTTCCCCGTGCTCTCTATCTCCCTCTTTCTCCCTCTTTCCCCGTGCTCTCTATCTCCCTCTTTCTCCCTCTTTCCCCGTGCTCTCTTTCTCTCTCTTTCCCCGTGCTCTCTTTCTCCCTCTTTCCCCGTGCTCTCTTTCTCCCTCTTTCCCCGTGCTCTCTTTCTCCCTCTTTCCCCGTGCTCTCTTTCTCCCTCTTTCCCCGTGCTCTCTTTCTCCCTTTTTCCCCGTGCTCTCTTTCTCCCTTTTTCCCCGTGCTCTCTTTCTCCCTCTTTCCCCGTGCTCTCTTTCTCCCTCTTTCCCCGTGCTCTCTTTCTCCCTCTTTCCCCGTGCTCTCTTTCTCTCTCTTTCCCCGTGCTCTCTTTCTCTTTCCCCGTGCTCTCTTTCTCTTTCCCCGTGCTCTCTTTCCCCGTGCTCTCTTTCCCCGTGCTCTCTTTCTCCCTCTTTCTCCCTCTTTCCCCGTGCTCTCTTTCTCTCTCTTTCCCCGTGCTCTCTTTCTCTCTCTTTCCCCGTGCTCTCTTTCTCTCTCTTTCCCCGTGCTCTCTTTCTCTCTCTTTCCCCGTGCTCTCTATCTCCCTCTTTCCCCGTGCTCTCTTTCCCCGTGCTCTCTTTCTCTCTCTTTCCCCGTGCTCTCTTTCTCTCTCTTTCCCCGTGCTCTCTTTCTCTCTCTTTCTCCGTGCTCTCTTTCTCTCTCTTTCTCCGTGCTCTCTTTCTCTCTCTTTCTCATGCTTCCGCTCTTGCTTACCCCCCTTTGCTATCTGTCTCGCATGTACTCTTTCCTGTCTCTCCCCGCTCTCCCCCTCCAGCTCTCACCCCCCTCTCGGCCTACACTACAATCTGCTGCAGTACTATTAACCAGAGCTCCCGATTTTTGCTGCGACATGTGCCTCCACGCATTTTCACACAGTGTGTCTATGAAATGCACTGGCTAGCCGCAACAGTTTGTGATAGCCTGCCACGCCTCCCCTCACGTGTCCCTCATTCTACAGCCTCTGGAGGAGGATGAGTGTGTCCTGTCTAGGGGTTAAAAACGTGTCCTCTCTTACCCTCAGTATGAAGTGACAACTCCCTAAGGACACTTTTCATTCTGTTCTCTGTCTACAAGTGTGAAGTGCTGGGGAGAGGGAGAAGGGCATTAACAGCTGGATACCTTCACTGCCGGCCGTCGAGACGAACAGAAGATTGCATCAGACAGAGGGAGAAAGCATGGAAACTAGATAGAGGGAGTGCTGTGTTCCTTGCAAAGTGAGAGTCAATGTGCCAAAATAATGAACTACAAGAAGAGGGGGGCACTCCTAATACAAAGAGAAAGGTGACAGGCAGGTTTAGGCCCGGAGCAAAACTAACTGATGTTGACAGCGCCTCCGTGGCCAAGCCCGGTGAGTGACCGTCTCTCTCCAACTCAGCTCAGCGGCACTGCAGTGTTCTGTCAGGTTGAGTGACAGCTTGGAATGAGGGATGACACCGCAGAGAGGACGACAGGAGAGAAAGAAAATGGATAAAGAAAAGTTGGAGAGGGGAGATAGTCCTGGGTGGGAAGGGAGGGAATAATCACCAAAGTGAACACACACACTTTCTCTGATACACAAACACACAGACCTGTCGCCCTCGGTAGGTAGAAAAGACAATAGCAGAGCACTTGCTCATTCATATTCCGCATGATGATGACAATTGGCAGTCATGTTCCTCTCACAATCAGCAATGTTGCAGAAGCCAGCTGCCTTCATTGTGTGTGTTGATTAATGAGTTGCATTACCTGACACGGCGGCCATGTTGGCTCCAGCACCTCAGCAGATGACTGAGTGAAGGGGAAGTGAGACAACGGCCAGTCAGTGTGGATGTTTTTGGATGTTAGATGACAGGTGATTAGCATCAATTGGATGTTACGTTTGTATGCGATGATGATTATGATGGAGAATTCAGTGTTTGAGTGTGATCGCTAAGCATGTTGTGTTTGTGCGAGAGAGAGATTGTTGAGTGTTTATGGAAATCATGCTGTGTACATGAGAAAATGAGATGGTGAGAAGGTTGGCTCTCTTATTGATGGTTGCTAATCAAATATTGATACTAATCATGCTGTGTTTACGTGCTTGTTGAGAATGGGAGACAGAATGTAGATGTTCGCTAATGTATATTGATGGTGTTCACACTGTTGGGTCATTATGTGAAATGATAATTCAGTGTGTGTGCGTATTGATTGTAATTGATGCTGTATGCCTGTGTGTATTAACGGTAAGTCACGTCTGTGAATACTGGATAATTATGTATATGGTTAATCATGCTGTGTGTCGTTGCAGGGGTGTCGTTCAACAGCGTTTACACACAGATCTGGAGGGTTCTCCTGCACCTGGCGGCCGACCCGTTCCCAGAGGTGTCCGACTTGGCCATGAAGGTCCTCAACAGCATCGCCTACAAGGTACTAAACATACACACTGTTCTCTCTCCTTCTGCTGTGTGTCTGTTTGGTTTTATGCGTTTATGCGTTGAAAAGGTCATGTAGTTTCATACACACACACTCTCTTGTTCTTACACACACACACACACTCACATACACTCTCTTTTTCTTACACACACACACACACACTCACATACATTCTCTTGTTCTTACACACACACACACACACACACACACTCACATACACTCTCCCTCTTCCCTGGCATTTTCCCCACCTCGAGACCATTACTTTTGTGCAAATGCAATTAAGGTGAAACGACTCCCCCAGGCCAGCCACTGCAGAGGAGAAGCCTGCTGTTACTTAAGAAGGTGTAATAACCACTGTTGGCCCCTGGCGCTGGAGAGAGCCCTTGTATTTCCTGCTGCTGACACCATCAGTTCCTCGCAGTCCCCAGAGCTGTTCATCTCAGCTTTAGGGCTTCCCACTGAAGCCCCGTAAAAAACAACAGGACTTATTAGATATTACATTGCAACAGACTCTAATGTATGAGGCACTGCAACAGACTTTTGTAAGAAACATTGCAAGAGAAAAATGTATGAAACATTGCAAGAGAAAAATGTATGAAACGTTGCAATAGAATAATGTATGAAACGTTGCAAAGACTCTAATGTATGAAATGTTGCAATGACTCTAATGTATGAAACGTTGCAATGACTCTAATGTATGAAACGTTGCAATGACTCTAATGTATGAAACGTTGCAAAGACTCTAATGTATGAAACGTTGCAATGACTCTAATGTATGAAACGTTGCAATGACTCTAATGTATGAAACGTTGCAATGACTCTAATGTATGAAACGTTGCAATGACTCTAATGTATGAAACATTGCAATAGACTCTAATGTATGATGCCGCAGTATTTTTTTAAATAGACATTATGGGTCACTGCTGCAGTCTCAGTTCCTCGCAGTCCCCAGAGCTGTTCATCTCAGCTTTAGGGCTTCCCACTGAAGCCCCGTAAAAAAAACAGGACTTATTAGATATTACATTTCAATAGACTCTAATGTTTGAGGCACTGCAACAGACTCTAATGTATGAAACATTGCAATAGACTAATGTATGATGCCGCAGTATTTAAAAAATAAAATATATACAATAGGGGCCACTGCTGCAGTCTCAGGAAAGGGCATTTGACCATGATAACATCGTGGCTTGTACATTTATCATCTCCGGTGTACTCTTTCTCCTCAACACAATCCACAGTCATGTGCAACTCTTCTCTGAGACAGAGACAGGTGAAGCCCAGGTGGAAATCCCTCAAATCTCTGGATGTGTCCCAAAATGACCCCCGTTTGAAGTAGTGCACGACGTAGGGAATAGGGTGCCATTGGGGATGCAAATCTCTCTGTTTCCTGCTCTTTTGATCCATCTGTAGATGAGCTTGGGCGGAACTATCATCTCTCTATTGCAGTGGTGTTTCATCTCCCAAAGGTTTTCTTTCCTACTGCAAGATGATTTTAGGAGGATTTTCTTTTATCAGCCCCCCACCACCACCACCACCATCGCTCCCTCACAATACATTCTGCCCCAGATTCAAATTGACTGATTTAACCTGTAAATGATTGTTGCCGTAGAGTTGGTTTTCTCTAACATCTTACCTGGTGAAAAGAAAGTTAATGAACAAGCAAATGAGATGGAGACTTAAACGGTGTCTGCGATGTTTAGACACAAACAAATATTGGACAGTAAATTGTGCCTTCCTGTATTGTGCTTACGCAGCACATTCTATTCCACTGAGACGTTGACTTTATGTTCATATTCTTATTGTCATTTTTTCTTATTGTTGCATTGTCGAGACAAAACCTGCAAGTGGGCATTCCATTGGACGCTGTATTACCATGTGTATTCTGTTCATGCGACTAATAAAACGTGAAACCTCAACCCTTACTCCCCTCAACAAGAAAAACCCCACATCTCACACGGATGCCGTGATTATGTACTAGTCACTTACCAAGTCCTCACACTCTTCAGCCTGGCAACACTTCAAAGGAAAGAACAAAGGGTCTACCCACACCTTCACACACACACACACTCTCACTCTTAAAAACAAGTGTCAATCTAGGTATTGTGTCTCGCGCTAAACGCAATCTTGACTGGAGTGTGTAACAGTTTGGTGCAGCCCACGTCTGTTAAAGCACGAGCTCTCGACAGCCTTCCCTTGACAAGCAGAGAAATGCTCTCATTGGTTTAAGTGTCCAACTGAACAAATCCAATTGTTTTAATTAGGATTTTTAGCGCGTAGTTGCCAGGTGCCAAGGAGGATGGAAGTGTGAAACACATGCAGCTTCTTTGTTCTCCAAATTAACATTTTAATGCATTTTTCATGAGGAGAAAGGGGGATACCTAGTCAGTGGTACAACTGAATGACTTCAACTGAAATGTGTCTTCCGCATTTAAACCAACCCCTCGGAATCAGAGAGGTGTGGAGGGCTGCCTTTATCGACATCCACATCTTCGGCTCTCGGGAACAGTGGGTTAACTGCCTTGCTCAGGGGCAGAACGACAGATTTTTACCTTGTCAGCTCTGGGATTTGATCCAGCAACCATTTGGTTACTGGCCCAACACTCTAACCACTAGGCTACCTGCCTTAATAAGAGGTTTAAGCCTAAAGGTTAACTTGTTATATTTTTGTATGTGGTCCATACTTTGTGGTGATAAGATTGTAGGATTTAGGATTTGTAAGCGAGTCTGTGCTATTCTCTCACATTCTAACATCCGTTGTCCCGGGGTGTTGTGGGTGAATGTTATTTTGCAGCAGGGTTTCTTATTGCACAAGTTCAGTAGGTCCCTTCCCGTTTCAGCCCGTTTGCTTCTGTTTGGTTCCTAGTGAATGCCCCTTTTTGGTTTTCTCTTGTGCCAACTTCTACGGACCAACAGTACGAGTTAGAAAGAGAGCACAAACTGATCTGGGACCAGGCTTTGCACATTTGGGGAGACACTGGTAGAAAAAGCTCTAAAACCAACTGTATGAGTTCATGATCACTCTTCTCAAACCACAATCTCTGGGCCTTACTGCCTTATTCAGCAAAAAATCACCGCTCTCACTTCCACAATCCCTCCCCCTCGGTACTGCCTCCATCAATCAGATTGCTTCTTGCATCAGACCACCACCCCTTTCAACCAATCACACCTCACTTTGAGGCTGCTTCATGGGGCTATTATCGTTGATCAGGGAGGTGTTCTGTTCTTGTGTGCGCCCACAGACCATTTAAATCCCCCCTTTGAATAATTCAACACTCACAAGTGTAGAGATACTGGCTGGCTGTGTGTCCCAAATGGTACCCTACACAGTGCACTACTTGTTCACCAGGGCCCAGTAGTTCACCAAATAGGGGATAGGGTGCCATTTGGGACCTAGATGCTGTTAACTTTGTCTGCTGCAGAAGCAGTTGGGTTTCAGATCTCCTGGCCCGCCGGGAAGCCTGTTGTGACAACAGGGTTTATATACGCTTCAGTATCTCTCTTGCTTTGTGTATTTTGTTTGCATGGCTTTAGGAAGTGATGAGTAATTAAGGGAAGTAAGTAAGTAGGGGGGTTGACAGGATGTTACACAGCACCTCGTTGGCGTCTCCGTTAAGAGCACCGGTGACGAAACTGGACGAGTCTGTTCGAGCGAAGAACTCAACAGAATACAATTATGCCACAATATGTCATGTTTTGCATACATTACGTTAGGAGGGGTTGTCTATGGCGAAGATGACTATGTACCCACTAGTGGTGGAACGAGTTGGTTTGAACCAGCCAGGCACTTAATGCCATGCAACAATTGTATTTAATGTTCTGCGTCCATTATGCTGGGAAACGTTGCCTATTGGAGAACAATACGCATGTTGTTTTCCATGCGTCGATGATGACTATGCACCAATGGTGGAACGCGCCGGTTCGAACCAAGCACTTTATACCATTCAATTATGGGACACGATTACTCAACAATTGTATGTGTTGCACTAAGCAGGAAGCTTAGTCTGTGGGGTAATGATAACCTATTGTCTACCATGCAATAATCCTGATGATTGTGTGTTGCATGGGAAATGACATACCGGTTATTTAATTTCTTACTCTGTCAGACTGACTTCACCAGCTCTTACTGATTGTGATAAAATGACAAGTTTCACATCTTCCTCCTTTTGCTATTCTCTCCCCTCTTCTTCCTCTTGCTGTGTTGTTTAATAATGATAGCTTTCCCCCTCTGCAGAGAATCCAGATATCTCCATTGTTCCTTAGTTGATATGAGCGTGTTGATTTAAGTTAGCAAAAACTCCCAGTGTGAGATGAGATCAATTTTACCCTTTGAAGATTTCTGTCTAAGAAGTACTGCTTCTCAGCTCTCTCTCGATGTGATGGTGTCTGTTTATGTGTGTGTTAAGAGATTTTTGCCAAAATGCTTTCTGTGTTTGTGTGGTAATTAGCACTGCGAACATTGCAGTGTATTATTTGTTGTGGTGGTGGTGTGATAATTGCTTGGTCTCTCCCACCTAATTCATCTTTTACTACTGCAGTTTGTGAAGCCTCTCAGATTAGTGGCAGCTCATCCCTAACGACTGTCATTTCTATGCTTCGTTTTAGTGAAGCGTTCGCCTGCAAACACGAGTAATTGATGCTGCCGCAACCCACACACACGTGTTATAGTAGCAAACTCTTAAACACACAGACACACACACACACTACTACTGGCAATTAGCATAGAAATCAAATCAAAAGGCAATTCCAGATGGTAAAATGTGTTTGTTTGCTGGTGTTAACTGGATCTCCTAAAGCCAACCAGGTTTTTCTCTCTGCTCTAGCTTTTGTAAACAACTCAATGTTATTCATCTTGTTTCCTTCATTGAGTTTTACTCTCCTCTGGTGAATAGCTGTTACAGTGTATAGTGCCGTTGATTCTGTTCTTGATGGGTGCGGTACCGGGAGGATTTCAAGGTGTCTGGTTGTTGCTGGTGTTGTTGTATAGATAATTTGTCAAAGGGTAATATGTTGAAATACAGTCCAAGTTCACCCAACAGTTACAGAACACAGTACAGTAAGTTTCCTTACAAAGTATGTTTTAGCCTACTTATGTTTGATATTACATTAGGCTCTAAATGGCTATCATTTCTCACTTTTTGTACTCCTGCTCTCTCTTTTCCCTCCGTCTCTCTTCTCCTCCTGTCGTCGGTCTCTCAGGCCCTGTCTCTGTCTCTGTCTCCCCAGGCCACTATGAACGCTCGGCCCCAGAGGATCCTGGACTCTGGCTCTCTCACCCAGTCGGCCCCTGCCAGCCCCACCAGCAAGGGGGCACACATCCACCAGGCAGGGTGAGGATATACACATACACACACGCTCAACTCATATTACACACAATCTTCATATTCTTAACCCTACCAGGATTATTGGTGTAGCAGACACACAAACACACACACCACTTTACATCCACCATCCTCATTTTCTCACCAATACTTTCCTGCCCCCTACACTAACCTCCCTCTCCCCCCATATCTGCCTCTTCCCCCAGTGGTTCTCCCCCCATGCCCAGTGCCAGCAGCTCCAGTCTGACTAACGAGGTGCCCAAACCCCCGACACGCGGAGGTGAACAGCCCCCACGCGACCCCCTACACCCCCACGCTGGGCGGACAGGCCCCCACTCCCACCAGTTCCCCCGCACGCGCAAGATGTTCGACAAGGGGCCCTCCGGCTCTGAACAGGTAGCCTGACATCTTTATTTTCTAGAATCTCATTTCTGGTTGACTTGTTTCTTAAGGAGAAAAATAAGAAATAACCTAAGAACATTTAGAGTGATAGCAACTTTCCTTAACTGACTTCTGAAGTCTATAGTAAAGGAAGACGTGGTAGTTGAGAAGAAATCTCATTTAAACAATACGTTTATGCTAATTATCTCTATTGCTCAATTAAGGCTTCTGGAGAAATGTTTTTATCCAACTTGATTAAGATGCTTCATTTTAGTCAATTTAGTCTGTTTGATTCATTATGAAAGAACTCCCAGACATGTATTTTTGGATCATCTTTCATAATGAATTCTGAGAGTGTGGTGGTGTGTATTAGTGTTACTGTGTTAAAATGTGAATATTTTGTGTGTGTGTGTGTGTGTGTGTGTGTGTGTGTGTGTGTGTGTGTGTGTGTGTGTGTGTGTGTGTGTGTGTGTGTGTGTGTGTGTGTGTGTGTGTGTGTGTGTGTGTGTGTGTGTGTGTGTGTGTGTCAGGCCGGGGATGATGCAGATGACCCAGGAGGTCACAAGGCCTACATGAATGCCAACCTGTCTACAGGGCTGTGTGACTGGAGCGCCAAGTACTTTGCTCAGCCTGTTATGAAGGTACTGTACTACACTTCTCTCCCCTATTTTCATCCGTCTTTCTCTGTCACACACTCTCTCTCGCCGCCTCTCTTAAACACACACACACACAATACTGTAGTGTGTCTCAGTACCTGTTCAAGGAAGCTGTTTAAGCTGTTACAGCACCTGACCTTCCTTTGATGGTCAGAGGAAGCAGCTGAGTCATGTGTATGGCTGTCTCCACACACTCACTCACTCACTCCGACACACAAACGTCCTCACACACACACACACTCCCATTCTCACACACACGCACCTTGGCAATGCCGTTAGGGGAACCACAAACTCCCTCCAACACTTTCTACAACCTGCCTTTCATCTCTCCATCCTCTGAAATAAAAAAATAACGTTGTCAGCTCGTCTTGACTTTGCCAAACTGCTGCTGGTCTGGAGGTGAGAGAGAGAAAAGGATTGAGAGAGACACTAGGTGGATAAGAGAGAAGCAGAGAAGTGGCTTGAGAAACAGGAGAGCGAGAGAGAGGGAGGAACAAAGTGGGGACATGGTATAGAAGGAAAGAAAAACAAGGGGTGATGGGGTGAGATGAGACTGATGAGAGCGAGAGGAAAACGAGAGCGGGAAGAGAGAGGGAGAGGTATGCACTTTGCAGAAGTAGAAATGAGAAAGCTGCGTTTGCAATTTCTGGAACGCTCCCATAAAGAGCCTTTGTGTCTGAAAGTCTGTACACAGGTTATCATATCAATGTGTCAGCAGTACGAGGTGTGTGTGTGTGTGTGTATATATAACCATTAGCAGACCTTTGGTGTGTGTGTGTTTCTGTCCTTTGTCAGCCAGGTTCATTGTACAGTCAGTGTGTAATGTCCCACATTAGTGGCTGAGATATCCATATCGCAAGAGGCTGCATTTTAAAAAAAAATGTTTTTACCATGAATGTAACATTCATATGTGATAAGGGTCCCCTGGGAAACTGACCAACACTTTGGTTCCTACTCTGTCACAACAACTTCTACTCTAACCTGCTTTTTTCATTCATTGTCATGCCAATTAAATTATTTGCCCATATCCTGCAGCCCAAGCTGAGACCCAGCATCATGACAGCCTCTCACCTTGACACACACACACACACACACACACACACACACACACACACACACACACACACACACACACACACACACACACACACACACACACACACACACACACACACACACACACACACACTCATCAGCGCTGACTGAGGCAGGCCTTAATGTCTTAGCGCTGTAGAGATGTACAAGCAAACAGTAACTTGCACACACTGTTTCCTTGAGTCCTTTACTTACTCGCTCTCTCCACCCTTCTACTCGCTCTCTCCACCCTTCTACTCGCTCTCTCCACCCTTCTACTCGCTCTCTCCACCCTTCTACTCGCTCTCTCCACCCTTCTACTCGCTCTCTCCACCCTTCTACTCGCTCTCTCCACTCTCCCTTCCCCCCTTCCATTCCTTTTTCTCCCTGTCTCGCTCCACCCCCTCCATCTGTCCCTCCCTCCACCTCTATGTTTTGTCACTGAGAGCTAGGTGGTTATTACCACAGCGTATGAATCTACATGCGGTAGCAGTCAATGGCTCCCTATTCCATATAAAACGCACTATGGGCCCTGCTCAAAAGTAGGGCACTGCGTAGGGTATAGGGTGCCGTTTGGGATCCAGTCAGTGTGTGGCTGCTCTGTTAGTGTTAAGTATTCGGAGGGCAGAGCAGGGAGCCTGGTGGGGCATGTACTTAATAAGCAGCAACACTCTGGCCTCACAACACTCCACCATTACACTCCATTACAGTCTTTCTCTGTACATTACCAGCCCTGTCCATAATGCTAATGGTTACAGCTATACACACAGGGACACGCGCACACACACACACACATTTACATAGAAATGTCTGTGCGCAAATCAGACGCACAGAAACACACATCTACACAGAAATACACGCATGCACAGACACACACCAAAACACTCAAACTCAATCCCTTCATTGCCCTCTGCAGTTACACCCGAGGACCGCCATTGACGCTCACTAATGATTCTCTCCCTGTCAGGGACTGATGGATGGAGAAAACCATCAAAACAGCCTGAGAGGCAGCCCTCAGAGGGGCGATGGATGGAGAGGGAGAAGGAGGGATAATGGATGGATGGAGAGAGGGGGAGGAGAGATGAGAGGACAAGCAAGGAAAGAGCTTTTAACAGTTGGAGCCTAAGAGGGGATCCTCTTCATTTAGCTCATTAACCCATCATTCCAAAGAATGGGATGACAGAAGGAGAGGAGAGGGTGAGATAAGAGTGTTAGATGGGCATGAAGAGGATGAGGAAGTGTTGAAACGTGGGAGGGAACACTTAGCAGCCTGAGAAGCAACCCTCTTTGTTTAGCCCAGTAGCACAAAGCTCTTGTCTTTATAACATGAAGGAGTATGACTGGAGGAGAGAGAGGGGAAGGGAAGCAAGTGTCTTATTCTCTTAGCTCTGTAATCACTTCCAGTTTAGACATTCAATCTAATAGAGATAAAACATGTCTCTCTCTCTAGATTCCAGAAGAGCATGATGTGGAGAGCCAGGTGAGGAAAGAGAGGGAGTGGAGGTTCCTGAGGAATGCCCGCGTTCGAAAACAGAGCCAACGTATCACGCAGAGAGGTGACGCACACAAACACCATGTATAGCTACACATAAATACACACAAACACTATGTATAGCTACACATAAATACACACAAACACTATGTATAGCTACTCATAAATACACACAAACACCATGTATAGCTACACATAAATACACACAAACAATATGTATAGCTACACATAAATACACACAAACACTATGTATAGCTACACATAAATACACACAAACAATATGTATAGCTACACATAAATACACACAAACACCATGTATAGCTACACATAAATACACACAAACACCATGTATAGCTACACATAAATACACACAAACACTATGTATAGCTACACATAAATACTACATAAATACAAAACACTATGTATAGCTACTCATAAATACACACAAACACTATGTATAGCTACTCATAAATACACACAAACACTATGTATAGCTACACATAAATACACACAAACACTATGTATAGCTACACATAAATACACACAAACACTATGTATAGCTACTCATAAATACACACAAACACTATGTATAGCTACTCATAAATACACACAAACACTATGTATAGCTACTAAATACAAACACTAAATACACATAAATACACAAACACTATGTATAGCTACTCATAAATACACACAAACACTATGTATAGCTACACATAAATACACACAAACACTATGTATAGCTACACATAAATACACACAAACACTATGTATAGCTACTCATAAATACACACAAACACCATGTATAGCTACACATAAATACACACAAACTCTATGTATAGCTACACATAAATACACACAAACACTATGTATAGCTACACATAAATACACACAAATACTATGTATAGCTACACATAAATACACACAAATACTATGTATAGCTACACATAAATACACACACATACTATGTATAGCTACACATAAATACACGCCAACACTATGTATAGCTACACATAAATACACGCCAACACTATGTATAGCTACACATAAATACACGCCAACACTATGTATAGCTACACATAAATACACGCCAACACTATGTATAGCTACACATAAATACACACACACTATGTATAGCTACACATAAATACACGCAACACTATGTATAGCTACACATAAATACACATAAATAGCTACACATAAATACACACACACTATGTATAGCTACACATAAATACACACACACTATGTATAGCTACACATAAATACACACACACTATGTATAGCTACACATAAATACACACACACTATGTATAGCTACACATAAATACACACAAACACCATGTATAGCTACACATAAATACACACAAACACCATGTATAGCTACACATAAATACACACACACTATGTATAGCTACACATAAATACACACTAACACTATGTATAGCTACACAGAAATACACACAAACACTATGTATAGCTACTCATAAATACACAAACACTATGTATAGCTACTCATAAATACACACAAACACTATGTATAGGTTCACATAAATACACACACACTCTATGTATAGCTACACATAAATACACACAAACACTATGTATAGCTACACATAAATACACACAAACACTATGTATAGCTACACATAAATACACACAAACACTATGTATAGCTACACATAAATACACACAAACACTATGTATAGCTACTCATAAATACACACAAACACCATGTATAGCTACACATAAATACACACAAACTCCATGTATAGCTACACATAAATACACACAAACTCCATGTATAGCTACACATAAATACACACAAACACTATGTATAGCTACACATAAATACACACAAACACTATATATAGCTACTCATAAATACACACAAACACTATGTATAGCTACTCATAAATACACACAAACACTATGTATAGCTACTCATAAATACACACAGACACTATGTATAGCTACTCATAAATACACGCAAATACTATGTATAGCTACTCATAAATACACGCAAATACTATGTATAGCTACACATAAATACACACACACTATGTAGATTTGCTCACTGTTGTATAGACACTTACTCACAGTATAGAAGAAAAACAAATGTGCTCTTGCACTCGGTCACACATACCGTGGCATACCGTGGCATACCGTGGCATACTGTGGCATACCGTGGCATACTGTGGCATACTGTGGCAGGGGGATATTTGAAGAGTGAAACACACACCAGTGAGGGGAATGTGAGTATGCATATGAGGCGAGAGGGGGAGCGAGGATCTATTGGAAACACCCCTCATTCCAAAATCTCTGCCAGACGGGTCTCTGACCCAAACACACATATTATATACACATTATACACATGATACACACACACTACACACACATTAAAGACCCCAGGCTTCAGCGCAGCTCCCCCTGTGAAGTCAAGAGCCCGCTCAAACAGAATGGCTAACACTCCCACGTCACTGCAGCTCCTACAACACACACACACGCGCACGCTTACGAGTCCATTGGCGTCAGAGCTGAGGCTCACATACGCATGCAACGCTCTCTCCCCTTTTACACATCCCATTCTGCCATCCTCTTAAGTTGAGAGACTAAAAGATCAGGGCTGCCCTCATTCATTCTCCTGCCTCTGGGGAGATGGACAGACTGAGAAAAGAGAAGGGGAGGGGGTACGTTAGAGTGCGAGAGAGACCGGTAGGTTAGAGCGGGAGGAGTAGGAGGGTGGAGAGTGAGACTGAGGGAGTGAGAAAGGAGAGTAAAGAAACAGAGGAGTAAAAATGATAGAGGGTTGAGAGTGGTGGAGAGAAGAGAGGGAGGACAACAAAGCCGGGGAAGAAGAGAGCCGGGGAAGAAGAGAGCCGGGGAAGAAGAGAGCCGGGGAAGAAGAGAGCCGGGGAAGAAGAGAGCCGGGGAACACTGATTGAAGTCTGTTTTTTTCTGTTTTATTTGTGATGAAATACGTGATGAGTTTGCTGAAAGCAACAATACAAGGTTTCCCACTCGTGGTATTGAAAACGACACAGACAAGACTAGCTTTTAATGAACCCCTTTTCAGCTTTTGATCCAGTCCAGAGGCGAAGGTCTTGCCAAGGTCTCGCTAGGCTAGATTAAAAACATTTTCTTCCAGTATTTCTTTTGTTACAACTTTATGACATTTTTTCAATTAGCATTTCTTCTCTGAAATTCCTGACGGTCCACTTAGAGACATTCCAGATAGCCGAAGGACACCTTGACGACACAAGTGATGGTTGTCATGGCTACGTAGCGAGAGCTAGACCTTTAGACAAGGATTGTAATGTGACTAGGACTATTGAATAGGGCTCTCACTATCAAATGTTCCAGTCTTTATGGGAGTTACATGAGTGTTTTCATCCAAACGTATCTTTACTATCGTGATACCACAGTCACACACCCATGTAAATATAGACCTTTAGACTTATTTTCATTAATTGATGAAGCCAAACAATATATATGGATTGTGTGGTGTTTGATTCTTGTTTGGTGACTGGTGTCAGGTGACCGGTGTCTTCTCCCCCTCTAGGCGTGACACGTCTGGACGACCAGATCTTCATCAACCGTAACCCTGGCGTTCCCTCCGTGGTCAAGTTCCACCCCTTCAACCCCTGCATCGCCGTGGCAGACAAAGACAGCATCTGGTGAGAGACCTATGCGCAACGCCTCAGCTATATTTGAAACACATTATTGACTTTCTCATATGATTCTGTCCCTGTAAATAATGCTCTACTTTGGCCAGAGACAAACAGTGCCTTCAGAAACTATTCACACAAGGTGCACGCACCACAGTATATGAGAAATGGGAAGCCATTTTGAGATGTGGTAATTGACTGTGTTTGTTTGCTGATCTGAGAGGACTGAATATGTGGAAACAAGCCATATGGTGTGGGTTATTTATGTTCATCTCTGTGAAAAGAGTTGAAAGTCATCAGAACCAGGTCATTCAGACACATGCTGTAGTGGCAGCCAGGGCCATGACAGTCCAGTGACACACCGAGACATAGCTGGCAGTGCTACAGACACTTGGTTTGATGTATAGTGGCTGGAAGTGACTGAAGTGTAAGTGTGTTCTGTAGTTTCTGGGACTGGGAGAAGGCAGAGAGGTTGGACTATTTCTACAACGGGAACCCTCGCTACACCCGCATCACAGCTATGGAGTACCTCAACGGACATGACTACTCCCTGCTGCTCACTGCTACAGGTCAGACACACACCTATACACTGTACACACAGGCAGGTAGCCTAGCGGTTAAAGAGTGTTGGGCCAGTAACCAAAGAGTCACCGGTTTGAATCACCGAGCCGGAAATCTGCCGCCGTTTATTATATTGAGTATAATATAAACACACACACATGCGATCATCTCAAAAATTTGCACATACAGCCAGACTCAATTATCCTGCACAAACATATGCAAGCACACACACGTTAAAAAATAAATAAATAGAACCAACTCCCAAGCAGTCAATCACTTCAGCATCACCCAATCGAACTAAATGCAGAAACTAAATAGACCCCAGTTGCCTCAATTCAAGGACACCATTTTGCAGTAAATAAATGTGCATGTTTTCTCTCTCCTGGACCTTGAAGTCTTAATAAGCAAGCCTCAAAAGCCTGACTCACATCCTCAGACAGGAACACACACGCACACATTGTTCCCTGGGTGAAAAATGCCGTCTTAAATAATTATAAAAGGAATTAAGTCGGCAGAATTATGTTGAATTGCTGGAGAGCGCCATTTTGTTCACTTTATTTCTCATGTGAAACCAATTATCGCAGGGCTGTGTTAAAATACTTTGCGGCTCCAAAGTCATATACAGTCATGTGGTTTTGTCTGTAATTTTAAACATGGTCATTCATTCACCCTGGTTTACAGCCCTGTCTGAATACTATCAAAATGCATCTGTATTTGAAGTTCTTCCCTACCTTGACATGGATTGAGCACAAATCCGTCATTACTTCTAGGAAGAGAAGAGTGTACATAAGTGGTTCAATACTGAACGTTCTGGGATTCTTTGGCAATCTGTTCAGGAGGACTAGAGAAACAAGACCCTGATAACATCACCTTGAACTTAGTTTCAGTTTAGTTTGCGGTGCCTTTGTACAATGAGTGGCAGGGAGCATGGTATTATATTTGTGTGTGTGTAGGCTTGAAAGCAGTGGGAAGGTACCAGGCAAGAAGGAGAGGCGCATTGTATTGTACATATGAGTTTGTAAAGCCTGAGGCTGTAGAGACGAGGTCAAATTGCATGACAGTTGCTTTGTGTCGACCCGACGTAAGAACTTGTCCGTTATCTCTTTTGGTCAGGGATGCATGTTAAGGGATAGGATGCCTCCCAAATAGCACCCTATTCCCTGTATAGTGCGCCCATAGGGCTCTGGTCAAAAGTAGTGCACTATGTGGTGAATAGGGTGCCGTTTGGGATACAGCCATAGACTGTGCTCCTGTTGTGTTCTTTCAGCACTCTTAGGTCACGTACGCGCTCGAGGCCATAGCAGTTAATGTAAATCCATGTGCACGCGCTTCGTCTCTCATGGGCACAGAGGGGGGACGTGTTTCTGCAAGTGTAAATATGGAAGTTGTTTGCAACCTCTAACCTCGTATGATATCTGGGTTTTTTTTCTCTTTACTTTTCCTTCCTTCTTTGTCACCCCCCTTCCTTCCTTTCTCCAAACATCCTCTCCCCTCCCTCCCTCCCTCTAGATGATGGGGCGTTGCGTATCTGGAAGAACTTTGCAGACCAGCGGAACCCCGAGATGGTGACGGCGTGGCAGGGCCTGTCCGACATGCTCCCCACCACCCGAGGTCAGCCCTCCTCCAGCGCCCACAGTAAAGACCATGCTATTTACCCCCCCCCCCCCCCCCCCTAGACCCCCTCCGTTTATCAGCCTAGACCCTCAGTGTACCTCCCCGTCGGCTTCAGTTTTATCCCCCCGTCCCACCACCACACAATACAACCTTTACCGCATTCCCATCCACCACTCTATCCCAAACCCTCAATCCACCTAGTTCTAGTGTCCACAATCATTCAAGTCTCCCCTCCTCCCCACCCGCTCAGAATTCAGACCCCCATCTCCCCACGTCCCCTTTCCACCAACTCTCCAACCCCCACATATTTTCCACTCTACATCTGCCATTTGCTTGTCTATGTTTTTCTCCTGTACTTCTCTGACGTGTGACGGTTCAGAGGCTTATGGATGGCAGGTGCAGGAAATTGGCTACTGAATTCATTCATTCATTTGAGATTGTATCAAATCAACGCTTATTGGTCGTATACACAGTTTAGCAGATGTTATGGGGCAGCAGGGTAGCCTAGTGGTTAGAGTGCTGGACTAGTAAACGAAAGGTTGCAAGTTCAAATCCCCGAGCTGACAAGGTACAAATCTGTCATTCTGCCCCTGAACAAGCTAGTTAACCCACTGTTCCTAGGCCGTCATTGAAAATAAGAATTTGTTCTTAACAGACTTGCCTAGTTAAATAAAGGTAAATTTAAAAAAAATAGCGGGTGCTGTGAAAGGCTTATGGTTACTAGCTCCTAACAATGCAGTAAAATCTAAAGAACGAAATGAAGACACGTCGGGATGAATCTAATTAACAACCCACAAAGCACTGTAACAGTAATCCAAATGCAATCTATACGTTTGTACACCAGATGAATTTACACCAGATATATGAAGAAGGCTATGTACAGCACTAGATATATGAAGAAGGCTATGTACAGCACTAGATATATGAAGAAGGCTATGTACAGCACTAGATATATGAAGAAGGCTATGTACAGCACTAGATATATGAAGAAGGCTATGTACAGCACTAGATATATGAAGAAGGCTATGTACAGCACTAGATATATGAAGAAGGCTATGTACAGCACTAGATATATGAAGAAGGCTATGTACAGCACTAGATATATGAAGAAGGCTATGTACAGCACTAGATATATGAAGAGTGTGCTATGCCAGGTATCCAGTATATAAATAAATATGTGCTGAGTATAAACAGTGTAACTGAAATGTACGGTAGAAGAAAAGTGCGTGACTATATACAGGTCAAGGATGAGCTGTTGTCTGACATTCAATACATAGCTGAATCACATTCCATTATTATCTGTGCTGGGTGTGAAGGAGGACAGGCAAGGGAGCGAGCTAGCAGGACGTTAGCTCTGACAGCTGTGTCGAATCATGGAATGAGACACACTCATTCTATTCTAATGAGTGCATGTGAGCTCTGACAGTACAGCGGACCACCAGCTGTGTGTGTCCCACCTTAACAGAGATGAGCAGCGTCCCTGCTCAGGGTGCCTGCTGAGAGGTGACACACTTAACTAGCGTCACAGGGAGAGCTGTCATACACACACACACACATCCCTGAAGATTTCAGAGTAGGGCAGATATCACAGTCAACAACAAGGTATTCAACAATCAGGATTTCGCAGGGTAACTAACCTCCACTTCACCTCGGAGGTAGAGAGGGGTAGAGATGGTCTGCACAGCTCAAGCTTACGTTGATACAGCTGGCACACTTGCAATGAACAGATGCCATCGTGAGATCATCGTTGGCACCGATTGTAACTGCTTCAGAAGCACGCACACAAACACATTCCAAATCTCCCCCATCTCCATAACACGCGCTCTCCCCTCCATCCAGTAACGACTTGTCGGGCGCTATTCCTCCTCATTTTGTCTCATTTCATTGAGATCTTCTAACTCTGTCTTGCTACTTTGCTGCTACGTTGACTTTGGTTGGTTTTATGTTCATCTTCCTCTAGCAGAACAAGGCTGCCAGCTCCTCTACACTGTAATAGTTGGTGTTAATTGTATCACTATGCTATATGCAGTTAGTCCTGTTGTATTGCAGAACACACACATTCACACTTATAAACTGTGTTCAAAACATGCTCTTTCCACGACATAGACTGACCAGGTGAGTCCAGGTGAAGACTATAATCCCTTATTGATGTCACTTGTTAAATCCACTTCAATCAGTGTAGATGAAGGGGAGGAGGCAGGTTAAAGAAGGATTTTCAAACCTTGAGAGAATTGAGACATGGATTGTGTGTCAATCGGAGGGTGAATGGGCAAAACAAAAGATATAAGTGCCTTTGAACAGGGTATGGTTGTAGGTGCCAAGCGCACTGGTTTGAGTGTGTCAATAACTGCAATGCTGCTGGGTTTTTCACATAAGTTTCCAGTGTGTATCAAGAATGGTCCACCACCCAAAGGACATCCAGCCAACTTGACACAACTGTGGGAAGCATTAGAGTCAACATGGGCAACCATCCCTGTTGAACGCTTCCAACACCTTGTAGAGTCCATGCCCCGACGAATTTAGGCTGTTCTGAGGGTGAAAGGGAGTGAAACTCAATATTTGGAAGGTGTTCCTAATGTTTTGTACACTCGGTTTACACACATGCGTACGTACACACACATGCATTCAACGAGGTGTGCACAAACACTCGTCTTCCCTGTGGTACAGGGGATTTAGACTCCTCTGCCCTCTAGGCTTTTAGATGAGATATGACCTGCATCCCAAATGGAACCCTATTCCCTATATGCATATATGATTTAAGATGGAGTGTAGCTATCTGGAGCCTGTTTTTAAATGCACAGCCAGTAGTTGAGTAGTGGAATATCTCTCATAGTTTTTGATCGGGGTGTATCAGCGGTATTCATTTGGAAGATTTCATGTTGGGTAAACTGCAGCCTTGTTGTTCCGCTTCTCATTGTGTGTGTGGCTGTGTGCACTTATGTGTCTATCTGTCTGTGTGTCTGTCTGTGTGGGATTCAAACTCGCACAAACAAAAACACAGAGTGTGTGCGTGTGTGTGTTCTGTGCATGCGGGGGTCCTTGCTAACAGTGTGAGGTGCTGGGGCTGATGTGCTTCTGACTCTCCTTCCCCCATCTCCCTGCCTCCTCCTTTCTGCTCCTCCCCTCGCAGGTCTGGCCAGGCGGGTCTCCATCTGTCTGGACAGGAGTAAGGGACAGGGAGGTGAGTGCTGCCGTCGTCTTTTCCTCTCATCTGAGTCAGTGTGCTGCACAAACCCCAGCAGTCTGCCCCTGCACTACTACTTCCTCCTGTAGCCTGATCCGCCCCCCTCCCAGGCCTCCCTTTCGTCAGTATCCCTTTCTCCACAGGCTAAAGCTGGTACCGTGTCTTCCTACCAGTGGTCATGTACAAAACAGACATGAAGGGGGTTGAACTCTGTCCTGACGACTCTAGTTTTAACTGTGAGCTTTTACACGCAAAGTTAAATGCAGGTATATTAACAACTCAGATTTGTCTTTTTAGTTTTTATGAATTGTGTGCTTGTTTTACCCTGATAATAAAAAGTTTGTGTCGATGTAGTTAGAGAAATGCTTCAGCTCCGATGTGAATGTGCCGTTTCTGGTTCTATCGGCCTCGGTATCGTTGCAGGGTTGGAATTACAGGAGTTCCAGTGGGAGTAGTGTACTAATCAGGGAACCCACATTAGTCTTACAACTGTCATCACGGCACCCCCATATGGGTTATAACATGATTGAGGATGCCCTGAAAAATAATCTACAGTGTATAATTAGAGGCCTGCTGGTAATGTGGGATGTTGATAGTAGAAATAATGGACCTCCTTCCTCTAGCCCTGAGGCCCTTACTCCAGACTCTACAGTACCAATGATTAGTTCCCTCCACAGCCAAGCAAGGGGCCTTAAAACTGTCTTCATCCAGACTTGGGTTTTTCCTCTGCAGCTGAATTGGCATGTAATGTGTGTCAGAGAGAAGACCATAGAGATTGGGAAGGAGGGTAGAGAGAAAGAGAGAGAGAGAGAGATGGAAGGGATAGGGAGAGAGAGGTGAGAAAATGATGGATTGACCGAGAGCGAGATATGAGAAAGGGGGGAAGAGAGAGGGAGAGCCTGCCTGCCTTTTTGGGTGCTGTTTATTTTCTATCTGTTGTGGAGCAGCGCCCGTCTCCCTCTCAGCCCTCATTACACCCTATGGAGTTATCATTAGTGTTTGTTTAGCATTCCGGAGAGGGAGACACACATCGACTTCCCGTCCACACAGACAGAGCGCAGACCTAATTAAGTTCTCATGCAAATGTCGTTTATAACATCTTGCGCTCTCCCTCCTCTCTCATTCTCTCTCTCTCTCGTCTATTGCTCCCCTCAACTCTCATTCTCCTGCAGCAGCTTGAGGAAGTTTTCTTTTTCTCTGACTAGACTGGGGAACTTTGAGTGAAAGTAGGGCAGTCCTGGGGCTGTCCTACTCCACATACACTGGATGGCTGGAGGCTTGTTAAAAAGGCCTCTGGGAGTTCGTGGCTGGGAGATGTAGGACTAAAAGAGGATACGTCCACAGAGCGAGAGGAACAGAGGGGGGCGGACAGATAGACAGAGAGAGGGACAAACTAAAACAGAGGCTGAATATGAGAGAAGGCTCAGACTCTGGACCCAAAGTTTTTAGTCATCACTGCTCTAATACTCAGACTCCCTTAGCCTGTAATACAGGTTCAAAACAGGCTCCGCTCTAGAGTTGTATGTCTCTCGTCAGCTCACAGGTCAACTAGCCTAGCGCCAGAAGCCTAATCAACTTCCGGTGCCCGTGTCCATCAAATCAACCCCATCCGTGGTGACGCCCTCATCGTTAACTACAGGCTTGTGCAGCGTAGTCCTAGTTAATTCCATCACCGGGGTCCTGGAGGACACTTTCAAAGCAAACACGATTAAGGGAATAAAAGAGAGAGAGAGGAGGTAAGTTGAAGTCGGGGCGCAGTCTTTAATAAACTGCGGCGTGTGTGAGAGCCAGTCCATCAACAGGTGATAATGGTGTGGATTGAGAATGCAGAGGCAGTGCTCGTCTCCTAGAGAGAAATAATGAGTGATGGGAATATGAAGTGAGACTGAGGGATATGTAAGGAGAGCTATAGAGAATGGTATTAGGGAAGAGAGCCAGGGGCAGAATGAGTAGTGGAATGGGGCTATCGTAGCCACTGGAGACTGCTAACGCTAGTTTATGCGAACGCTAGCTGTAGGGATAACCTAATTGCGCTTGCAGCTAGCTTCTATACGCACCAGCAAAACCCATGCACAGGCAGCCCCGGAATATCCATTCCATTATAGAGTATGCTAATGCTAACTAAATCATTAGCCGCCTTTGTAGTTGTTATTAAGGAGAACAATGGGCCTCCAGCACTACCTCACATCCACTCCCTCAGTCAGGCATCTCCATCTATAATGTCGCTATTGATATATGTGTGGACTTCTAAGATCCCTGGTTATGCTGCTGGTTCTCTCATTTTAGTGAAGTTGAGACATAGTCTGTAAGAACTCGTTGACCCTGATGTGACCTTTCAGCGCCTGAGAGATGTTTTTGATTGGAGTTGGTTACGGTTGAACTGTATGGAGGGAGTGAAGAGAAAAGAGAGGTGTCGGAGTGGGAGGAGAATAAAGATGGGATGGGAAGAATGAGAGATGGGGTAGAACGTTTTGTTCCCTTATTTTCATGACATTGGTTTCAGTCAGTGTGTTGGAACCGGTTCAGGGAACAAATCCGAAAACTCAAAGAATGATGCTTTTTTGAGGGATGGAAACAGAACCCGGAACGTGATCTCTAGTGTTCAGGAACATAAGCATTATTCTAAAAGCATGGGAACTGGTTAACAATATTCTTTTTTTTTGTCTGCCAGCTAGTTTTCTAGGTAAGGTTGTGAGGCCGGCCGGTTGGACTTACTGCCAAATTCTCGAAAATTGTACTTCTGTTTTGAACCGGTTCCGAACTTTATTATGCTGGTCAGAACATTGGGATGGAGCAAAACAAAATGTGCTTATGTTCATAACGAAACGATTGGAAATATTTGGAGTTTCCAACCCTTGCTTGTGAGCATTGACTTTAGTACTATCTGCCTGGAATAGTTAAATTTATAATAAACAAGATTAGGGTTTCTCTACTGCACTCTCTTCCTCTCCCTCTTTCCTCATCAACAAGAGATGGGAATTTCTCACTAACACAGAGCTCTAGACTTCAAAGGAATGCCTCATCTCCCTCAGCAGCTGGTCTCTGAATGGGGCCAGTCGTTCTGTGTGTGTGTGTGTGTGTGTGTGTGTGTGTGTGTGTGTGTGTGTGTGTGTGTGTGTGTGTGTGTGTGTGTGTGTGTGTGTGTGTGTGTGTGTGTGTGTGTGTGTGTGTGTGTGTGTGTGTGTGTGTGTAATGGGGGAATCACAGATGTTTGTGTGTGTGTGAGGGTCCCAGCTCTGTGGGTGGCTGAGTACGCTCTGAAGTGTTCCCCCACTCGTCTGCATGTGAGCCAGAGCTAGCTAACAGCCCGCGTAGCTATGGCGCCAGAGCTAGCTAACAGCCCGCGTAGCTGTGACGCCAGAGCTAGCTAACAGCCCGCGTAGCTGTGACGCCAGAGCTAGCTTACAGCCCGCGTAGCTGTGACGCCAGAGCTAGCTTACAGCCCGCGTAGCTGTGACGCCAGAGCTCGCTTACAGCCCGCGTAGCTGTGACGCCAGAGCTCGCTAACAGCCCGCGTAGCTGTGACGCCAGAGCTCGCTAACAGCCCGCGTAGCTGTGACGCCAGAGCTCGCTAACAGCCCGCGTAGCTGTGACGCCAGAGCTCGCTAACAGCCCGCGTAGCTGTGACGCCAGAGCTCGCTAACAGCCTGCGTAGCTGTGACGCCAGAGCTCGCTAACAGCCCGCGTAGCTGTGACTCCAGAGCTAGCCAGGTTGGGGCTTAGCCTCAAGGTTAGGCTATGCCCCCGGCCCTCTGCCAGGTGTCACAGAGCGGCTTATCAAGTACGGTTGAGACGCGACCACAGTTTAGATCTGTGACTCCCACTCTCAGTAGCAGCATATGGAGGTGCCGAGGGCTTCTCCCGCTCTCTCCCGCTTTTTCTAATCTCTCGCGTGCCCTCTCACGTGCTCTCTCTCACACTCTCTCTAATCTTTCGTGCTCTAATCTCTCAAACTCATCTCTCGCTCGCTCTAATCTGTCTTTCTCTCAGTCTTTCTCTCTTTCTCTCATCTGTCTTTCTAATCTCGCTCTGTTTTATTCTCTCATCTCTCTCTCATCTCTCTCTCTCTCTAAATTCTCTCTCGCTGTTTTTCTCTCTCGCGGTCT
Organism: Oncorhynchus gorbuscha; assembly: GCF_021184085.1. Classification (NCBI taxonomy): domain Eukaryota; kingdom Metazoa; phylum Chordata; class Actinopteri; order Salmoniformes; family Salmonidae; genus Oncorhynchus; species Oncorhynchus gorbuscha. Next base: position 14,710,798 of record NC_060190.1, on the reverse strand, counting down.
TTCTCTCTTTCTCTTTCTAATCTCTTTCTGTCTTTCTCATCGCTCTAATCTTTCTCGCTCTCTAATCTGTCTTTCTCTCTTCGCTCTAATCTCTCACTGTCTTTCTCTCGTTCGCTCTCTCGCGCTAATCTCTTTCTCTCTAATCTATCTTTTGTCTTTCCCTTTCTAATCTCTCTGTTTTATTCTCTCTCGCTGTCTTTCTCTCATCTCTCGTTCTCTCTCATCTCTCGCTCTCTCATCTCTCTAATCTCTCTTTCTCTCTCATCTCTCGCTGTCTTTCTCTCTCTAATCTCTCTCTCTCGCTGTCTTTCTCTCTCTAATCTCTCTCTCTTGCCGTCTTTCTCTCTCATCTCTCGCTGTCTTTCTCTCTCATCTCTCTCTTTGTCTCGGTCTTTCTCATCTCACTGTCTTTCTCCCTTTCTCATCTCTGTCGCTCTCTCGCTCTCTCAGGGTGTGACGCCCTGTCACTGCAGCCTGCCAGTAGTAACATCTGGTAGAGCAGTTGGTCTTTTTGGTTTGGTTTTTTGACCCCCTATTTTTGCCTCCCAATTTTGATCTTGTCTCATCACTGAAACTCCCCAACGGGCTCAGGAGGTGAAGTTGGAGTCATGTGTCCTCCGAAACCTGACTCACCAAACCGTGCTCCTTAACACCCGCCTGCTAAACCCGAAAGCCAGCCGTACCAATGTGTTGGAGGAAACACTGTTCACCTGACGACCAAGGTCAAGCCTGCAGGCGCCCAGCCTGCCACAAGGAGACGATAGCATGCAATGAGCCAAGTAAAGCCCCCCCCCCCCAAGAGGAGTAGGTCTTTTAACCTCAGCCTGTTGTCAGTCACAGGGTTGGCAGCCGCCTCAAAGTTTTTTGGCTTCTTCCAAATCCACCCCTAGCCCCCTAACCTTAGGGTTGGATAGGTGTTGGTGATATCCTGACGTCTGATGACAGTGACTCTTCATTAGACCCACAATTGACTCAGAAGGTGTGTTTCCTGTTTACATCCACCAGTCTGAGTGTGTCAGAACTTTTGGCAGATTACATCATGACCCATGCTCAGCTGGTAGATCATGTCCCCGTGTCCCGGGCATTGACAGCTGGGTCTTTGTCAATGGTGTTTCCGCCTGTGTGTATTCCCTTGTATCTTTCTGTCTGTGTGTGTTACTAACCAGAGTCCTCTCTTAGGTGCAGGCATGGTGGTGGACTGGGAGCAGGAGACGGGGCTGCTGATGACGTCTGGAGACGTGAGGGTCATCAGGATCTGGGACACGGAGAGGGAGATGAAGGTTCAGGTGAAGGGAAACACACTGAACATAACTAGCCCGTTTATCAACGACGTTGTTTTGAAATGTCACAGGTGCCTCTGCACATCCATGATTTCTCAGGTGACAAATCTCAAATCCTTTCTACAAGTTTTGACCAATAGGTCCATTGGGAGCATTATGACAATCTGTGGAAGTGTGGGTACTTTGTTGTGGCAAGCCTAAATAAGTTCAGGAGTACAAATGTGCTCAACAAGTCAAATAATAAGTTGCTTAGACTCTGTGCAATAGTGTTTTACATGATTTTTGAATGACTGCGTTCTCTGTACCCCACACATACAATTATCAGTCGAGCAGTGAATTTCAAACACATATTCAACCACGAAGACCAGGGAAGTTTTCCAATGCCTCGCAAAGAAGGGCACCTATTGGTAGATGGGTATAAAAAAAACAAAAGCAGACCTATCCCTTTGATTATGGTGAAATTATTAATTACACTTTGGATGGTGTATCAATAAACTTAGTCACTACAAAGATACAGGCTAACTTCCTAACTCCGTTTCCGGAGAGGAAGGAAACCGCACAGGGATTTCACCATGAGTCCAATGGTGACTTTAAAACAGTTAGTTGAATAGTTGTGATAGTAGAAAACTGACAATGGATCAACAACATTGTAGTTACTCCACAATACCAACATAAATGAAAGTGAAAAGGAAGCCTGTACAGCATAATGGGTGAGAAAAATCTGTATTTAATCCAGTTTGAATTCAGGCGGTAACATGACACAATGCGGAATAAGTCCAGGGGTATGAATACTTTCTGAAGGCACTGAATGCATCCTGGTATTCAGCACCTGGCTCAACATTATCGGTTGTATTTCCATTCAACTTGTTAACCCTTTATTTGAGAGACAGTAGTATGGTAGGTATGCGAGCCCTGCCTGTCTCTGGCTGTATTGACGGCAGAGCCCAGACAGCATTCTCCATCAGTCAGCTGTAGACGTGATTGATCGAGTTGTTAGCCAGCTACTCAATGTTTAATGAGCGCCGTGACAACCACAACGTTTGTTATGTCACGGCAACGACTATGTAATTACGTTTTTTTTTTTTCACATTGCTTGAACTAATTGTGTGTGTGTGTGTGTGTCTACCAGGACATCCCAACGGGGGCAGACAGCTGTGTGACTTGCCTATCATGTGACTCACAGCGGTCTCTCATCGCAGCGGGGCTGGGTGACGGCTCGGTCCGCCTCTATGACAGGAGAATGGGCGCCAACGAGTGGTCAGTGTTCTCACTCGCAAACACAGATGCACACTTTTAATGCTACCTCCACACTTTGACTTTCATAAAGGCTTCAACAATGAGAATCATCCCTGCATGCACACGAACCTGGTCACATTATTCTGTCTAAAATGTGAATGGGCTTCTATTCTTCCTAATTCATTTCTAATCATAGGGCTTCTTATTCCCAGTAGAGCAAAGATAAGCTGTGTGTCTTAATGTTTTATGAAACTCTCATTAGCATCAGATATATTTTATCCCCTTAAATTATCATCAGACACAATGTAAAATCATATGTGCAAAGCAAAATAGGTAATGCTGTTAATCATTTTTTTTCTCACGTCATCTCATATACATTACCGGACCGTTTATTAGGTACACCAATCTAGTACTGGGTCGGACTCTCCTTTGACACCAAAACAACCTAAATTCTTCGGGGCATTCTCCAAGATGTCGGAAAACGCTCCACACTCAGATTGGACGTCAGTACGTTCTGATGCTGTATTGGGTTGAGATCTGGGGACTACACAGGTCACTCAAGTAAACTGAACTTGCTGTCATGCTCCAGACAATGTTTTCCCACTCCTCGATTGTCTATTCTTGGTCACGTGCGCACTTCTTCTTGTTTTTAGCTGATAGGAGTGGAACCCGGTGTGGCCGTCTGCTGCAATAGCCCATCCGTGACAAGGATCGACGAGTTGTACGTTCCGAGATGCTGTTTGGCACACCACTGCTGTACTGCGCCATTATTTATTTGTCTGTCTGTGGTCCGCCTGTTAGTTTGCACGGTTCTTGCCTTTCTCATTCGAACTCATCAACAAGCTGTTTTCGCCAACAGGACTGCCACAGAATGGGTGTTTTTTGTTTGTCGCTCCATTCTCAGTAAAACCGAGACACTGTTGTGCGTGAAAAACTCAGGAAGGCGGCCGTTTCTGAGATACAGGAGCGTCTGGCACCGACGATCATAACATGCTTAGAGTCGCTTAGGTCACTTGTTTTTCCCCATTCTGACGTTCAGCCAAACAGTAACTGAATGTCTTGATGCCTGTCTGCCTGCTTTATATAGCGAGTCACAGCCACTTGACTGACTTGTCTGTAGGAGCGATCTAGTTTCATGAACGGTGTGGTGTACCTAATAAACTGCCTGTTTACTTGAAGACTCATATCACTGATGTCTGCTATATTCTCACCTGGAAGCTCCCAGCTCTCCTGCCACATCCTGTGTCCACACGGTCGTGCGCATCTTCAGCCAAACATTATTTTAGTTAATCCCCAAAGAGAAAACAGGGCAATTAAGCCATAGTGTCCCATAAATCTTTAACTAATGTTAATTTAAGAGCTTCCCCTCAGGCACTGAGACTGTCGAACCCTTTCCCTTTGTGCTCTCCTTTAAAACCAGTAGAGGGCCAAGCAAACACACACATCGCATACACACTCAGGTGAACACACAATGATGCACACTCTTACAGAGTTTGTAACTATTTTTGCTAAGGGAACAGGGATAGGTTTTGGTCCTCACTTTGGCTTTCTGATTGCTTCTTACTGCTGGCCCAGAGTCAGATTTGTTTTCTGCTTCTTAAAGCTAGGATTTGAGGTTAGGTCATCTAGAGCCTAGATCTGTGCTTAGGGGCAACTATCTCCTCAATCTTCAATCACAGTATCTTGTCACTCAAGAATGCTGTTACCATTGAGACGGGCTGTCCAATATTGCTTATACCCATGTACTTATGGTGACACCCAGTGGCCATATACACACAATACAGCCTTGCTTAATGTTTGGGGTTTTAGGCTGAGTTTCTGTATAGCACTTTGTGACATCTGCTGATGTCACAAAGTGGGGCTTTCTAAATACATTTGATTGATAACTCAGATCAACACGACGGCACTGCTTTAAATTCTCATACACCCTTCACTTTTACACGGTGTCGCGTCTTGCATGTTGATGAACTATGTTGGAGTCCATCCACTCACCCTGCTTAATTTCACATCTGCCTCTGTCTCTCCTGTGAACAACATGGTTGTGGGTGGAAGTTGATGATGCTTTTCCTCTGTGTCTCCCCACAGTCGTGTGATGACATACAGGGAACACTCGTCCTGGGTGGTCAAGGCCCACCTGCAGAAGCAGACGGACGGCAAAATCATTAGTGTCAGGTAGTGCTCGTTGATGAGTGATTGAATGGTTGGTTGATGGAATATTTCTGTGACGGTCGGGTGTCCAGATTTGGTCATACTACTATTCTTGACTCTCACACACGCTCTAGTTCTCTCGCTGTCTGTGGCTCGGTCCAAGACCAGCGGCCCTACTTCCTGTAGATCTGAATGGATGTGATGACATGTCATGTACTGTTTGGACTCCTTCGTCCTCCTCCCCAGTGTCGATGGAGACGTGCGGTTCTTCGAGCTGCGGTCGCCGGACTCAGTGAACGTGCTGCAGACGGTGAAGGGGTTAACGGCGCTGGACATCCATCCGCAGGCCAACCTGTTTGCCTGGTGAGTTCACAGGTTTACGGCACGCGGCAGGAAGGGCCTTCATAAATGGTCTAAACCATAGAGTTCGATAGAGGACTCCAGATGGATATAACCCATTTTTTGTAACCCTCTATCAAACTTTATGGTCTAAACTCACTTTGAGGAATTAAATGTGGTCAATACTATATCAACGGATGAAAGGTGGGAGACGGTCTGACGATTTCAACGTTTACTACATTTGGTACCAGCTATGAAACTAATTTCTCTCTCCTTCCTTCATTCTCTCGTTCTCTCCATCCTCTCCCAGTGGATCGATGAACCAGTTCATAGCCGTGTACAACTCCAACGGTGACGTGATCAGCAACATCAAGTATTATGATGGTTTCATGGGCCAAAGGATCGGGGCCATCAGCTGTTTGGCCTTCCATCCCTACTGGGTACTATGCCATTCTTACTCTCTTCATAGTCGTCTGAATCTCAACTAGATAACGTAACATGGGAACTACGATTTGGGTGAATAAGTTGCGTGGGTGTCTCTTAAATGTCTCTTAAACTATACTCTGCAAAACCTGTCTTTTCATCACACCTAATTACACTAAATGGTTTGGAAAATGAATGTTTTTACACCTGTCTTTGAGTCCATTATATTCTCTCTTTCTCTCTCCATGTGTCCCAACAGCCCCACCTGGCGGTGGGCAGCAACGACTACTACATGTCCATCTACTCAGCGGAGAAGAGGCTCAGATAACCCCTCAGCGTCAACCCCCCCCTTGAACAATATCTTTGACCCCTGACCTCTCTCCCCATCGGAGCCAGGATGTAAATTACTTCTAATGTATATATGCCATTGTTACCACCCCTGAATGTTCTATAGTGATGGCTGCTGACAAACTCGTGTTATGATGTTGACTGATTATCTGATTATTCTTGATCGTTTTATTCATATTCTTATTATGAAGCTATTGATTGTAGACTTGGCAGTGCTGAGGAGCGTGTATACAGAGATGAATAATAGGTCTATTTTAAAGGTTCCAGCCTTGACTGGGGGAGACGGGCGTTGTCGCTACCTGAATGAACTCTGAGTGACCTCTACATTACCTTTCTTTGACCTCTATGCATCGGGGTCAAGAGGCTATCGAGAGATAGACAATTCCCTCTCTCACACACGACTCTGGACCTGAAAGGCGTGGCTCACTGACGCCCGCCCGCACAACCCTTATTGAAAGCCCCCCCCCCCCCCGCTGTAGCTAATAGACTTTCTCTCACTGTTCGTGTACAAGATGTTGAACAACAGGCTTTTCCTCTGAAACAGCCAGGCACTTTGACAGACGGGGCACATCTGAGAGAAAGTGAAATGTAGAACAGAGCACAGATGAGCCCAAAGTGGGCCGACCCACAGCGTTGGACACAAACCGATGCCCATACAGATGTCCACTACCATGCTATACTGTAGGACTAACCAGACCTTGCATCCATGCACCCTCACCCAATTGTGCTAACCTCACCAACTATTGCCATTCATCTCCATTGTCCTATGCCCAAAGGCTGACCCCATGTCCATAGCGCAATGGGTGACTACTGCTCAGCTCGAATCCCAAGACTGATGCTAGTTGTCTGCCCTACCTGCAAAGCAATAAGGAATTAGCTAGGAGCTCTCTACAGCCTCCAAGCTTCTGCTGCTCTAGCTCCAGACCCCCCCCCCCCCCCCCACTCATCAGCTGAGCCATACACGCCTGAGGAGCCCCAGCACTGGGAGACACGGAGCAGTTTGCTGGGGCCCTGAAGTATCAGTTCCAGAGCTCTGGCTGAGGCCCGCTTGACCCATGCCCATCCCCCGTCTTTCCTACAGACCTAACCCCAGCCAGAAGCACCCCGCGCTGGACGATAAGAAACACAGCACCCACTGCATCCCCTTGTCCCCATTGACACCAATGGGGACGAGGGAATGGGGTTCTGCTGCTACTTTGCTGCATTCTCGCACACAGGCTTATGAGGACTTTATAAACTCTGTATGGACTGTCCCCAGAAACACACACACCAGCCCTAGGCAGCCCTTTCCCATGTACAACTACCAACCTCCACCCTGCTATCCGCTACCCTTTTTAGAGAAATGTCTACGGCAATTTTCTTCTATCTTAGTTTTTTGTTCTTTTAACCTTGGTTTTATTTGCCAGCCGTGTTTTGGGTTCTTTAGCAGGAAAAGAGTTTCAAGAAGATTGTGATAGAAGTTGGGTCGAAAAAGAGGAGTGACTTCAGACTTGCACACCACTGGTAAATACACAGTAACGATCCATAGCACTTCTTCAGTTCAGTGTCCTTGTTGTCAAAAGCCACAGCTCCTTCTGTCAACCTCCAACACTAGCTCAGGTACCTCATGAGCCACATAATACCACGACGTCTCTGCATGGTAGACGCACGGAGGTTTGACTGCCACAAGGTCTGGTGTTACTCTTGATGTGACGAACTAAGAAGGTCAAAATCAGTTCAGTGAGTCCTGAGGTGCCTTTCATTTTTTTAACAAGGGTTACCCCTCTGGTCAACACTCGCTCCAAGTGCGGTATCGCAATTAATGTGCCTCTATTAGGGGTCGCTTTTTGGGTTTGCTCTGTATTACCTTACTGTTTTTCTTTGAATTTTTTATTTATTTTTTGCTCCGTTTTTTGTGATTTTATATTTTTAATTTGCTGGTGTTTGTTTGCCTTGGACCTCAGTGGGATGGAGAGATGAGAGAGGACGGTTTCTCCCCATTTCACAGACGCTCTCACCCACACTGTGTCTCTCCTCATACAGTACTCCCCCATGGATGCTACCGTCACCTTTTTGCCTCTAAAGTCCTCAGCTTGGCTATCACCCTAGAAAGGAATGGACAATAATGCTTTGCCTGTGGACTGAACCGGTAACACATGCCATGCATTCTGTAGAAGCGGCTGCGCTCGCGGCATAACCAAGCCCCACTGCGCTCAGTAGCTCACCCTCTAGGGTACGGAGGAGGTACTGCCGCTTCCACTGCTTTCACTGACACCTACAGCAAAACCCCACAACGCTGTCTTTCAGCCATGCTCAGAATCACATCTCTAGATATCCTGCTTTGAGTTTTAACATTTTAGATATGGAAACAAAAATACACTTTGAATACTTTAGGAGAAATGTAAGCAATCGGGTGTTTCTCTGTGACGGAAGACGGCTTTGCTGACTGGTTTATAGGACAGGAGATGAAGTCAGTCAAATAAACCAAATACACAACAACACTAGTTTTCCTGGTGTTTTTTGTTGTTGGTGTGTGTTTTCATGTTTGTTAATGTTCATGCTCTCGTTATGAAGTTCTACATGTATTGTGTAAGACAAATGTATCTGCTATTGCGTCACGATATTCGTGTCATTACCATATCAGTTGGTCAGGAATGTTTTAAAAAAATGAATATTACTTTTTTATCAGGCATATTTTCCTTCTCACCAGACCGCTTTTAAAAAATCCTCTGAGGAGTGAGTGTCTGTGAAAATCAGTCCTGGTATGAATTTCATAGCAAAGAGATGATTCAAATATTTTTCATGGACTTAATTAAGCCTGAGAGGTGCTGCTTGCTACATTTTGTTTTTGTTTTTCATTCTGAATCTTTGTATTTATTTGTTTGGTATTTGATGAATGTTCTGAATAAAATCAGATTTAGGGCTTTATTCAATCCCTATCGTGGAAGTTACAGAGCGATTGAAATTATATGGCAATGTTTCTACTTTAGCTGACACTGCATTCACCATAAATGCTGCATATCTCGGCTCAATAGGATATGACCTTCACATGTCTATCATACAATCTGTAACACTTCAGCGAGACGCATTGAATAGAGTCCTTAACTTTGTTAACTGTTTCTCTGTTTGCCGTGACATTGGTTTGTCTCTGGTTAAAGGTCAAGAAAGCCTCAGTATAAAGAGAGACAGTTTAATTGATAACAACCAATGATACTTGCCAACTAGCAGTCCTCTATCTGAGTTTAGACATGGAATAGAATCCTACTGGTCTGGAGGTACAGATAAGTGTGCCTTAACTGAGGCAGGGCAGGAGCTAGGATAAATCCAGTCTCGCACTGTCTTGCCCAACTGAATGTCAGGCAAAAATTGTAAAGTGAATTTAAAAGTAATCCAATAAGTAATCTAATTTTTCAAAAGTGTCTGTAATCTGATTATTATTTTGCAATCAAATTACATGTAATCAGTTAGTCCCCAACACTGCTTAAGGGGATATAAAGAGGTTGCTGGTTCTTGAGTGAAAAAAATACATGGACCCCTTTCTGTTTTCTCAATGACATTAAAATATATGCCTCTTAAAGGGAAACTAATCCAAAAGTAAGTAATAACGATTACGTTGGAGTTATTGTAAACCAAAAATGTAGTTACTTTTTACAATTTTGGACAGGTAACCATAACGGATTACATTTAGAAAGTAACTTACCCTGCCCTTAAGAAATGTACATTTACATTTTTGTAATTTAGCAGATACTTTTAACCAAAGTGACTTACAGTAGTGAGTGCATACATTTTCATATGATTTTTTATTTCATATTGGTACAAAGGTAAGAGTGGTATATCATAGTAAAACTGTTTATTTTGTTCTAATAAGTTAATCCAATAAGGTATATGTCTGGCGGTAGGTAGCTCAGTAGAAGTTAAAACAAACAAAATCGTAACTAGGAGCTTAAGCTAACAGTAGTTTGACAGCTTTGAAGGGCATGCTGGGATTTACGACGGTGTAAACTGTAACGAACGAGCACAATGTGATATCCTACCCTCAGGAAACAGGCTCTCCTGAGCACAGACGCAAGGGTGCCCCACTTCATGTTACCCCATAGTACCTGTAGAGGCCCAGACACTTGGGGGGGCAAAGGTTAGCTCCTTCCTACTGCACCCTAAGCATGCTGAGCAGTGTCGCTGACTACACACACAGCCCAGAAAGAACATTCCCAAACAGCAACGTTCCAACAGCTCACACATCCCGAGGAAACAACAGTCACTTCCTGGAAAATGAAGCCAAGTCCAGGGCTCTGCTCGCTGTGATAACCAGCGGCCCACTCTGTGGCCGAGGTAGAGCACCTCTCCTCCCATCCCACTACTATCCCCCCAGTCGCATCAGCCCAGGACAACCACCACCGATGTGGGAGCCCCGACAGCCCTCACTCAGGATGATCACCCAACTACTACTGCTAACCTCTGTACTCCTCCCCACCTGTAAGGAAGTTTGATGATAATCTCCCTCTAGGAGGGTTTTGGGTTGGGTGGAGAAATGAGGAAGTATGGATTTTCTTTACGTTGATGTAGTGTGTTTTCTTCCCCCTCCTGTTCCATCCAGGCCAAGTGGCGGAATCGTAGGCATGTATGTATTAAAGTGTTCTTGAAGAGATTCTTAAAATAGGATAGTCAAAAGTGCAGTGAATGCAGTTTGCAAAACCGGGGAACTCTGTGTATTTCAGGTTTTTCTTTTGGAGTGGTATGTATTCAGCTATTGTTTTGGTTCTCTCTCTGAAGGTTTGTGTATTCATAGATTGTGTGCTTTGGGACTGGACGTTCTTGGTTTGTGTATTCATAGATTGTGTGCTTTGGGACTGGACGTTCTTGCTTATCTACTTTCTAATGCTATGGACTTGTTTTACTGAAACATATCTTATACTGAGAGGTGACTGATCTACCCTAATCATAGTATTAACACAGCTAAAACTGTATTGACACACTGGAAATCCTATGAGAATGGTTCCTAGATCTTGTCTTATCAGTGTTTTCACACTTTTGGAGTACGAGACACTGGAAAAGTTGTGGAAGGCTTTGGAAACTTGTGTTAGCAGTATCACACGCCGCCTCCTCCTGTTAGGATGGGGGGGCTGGTAGAGGAATGTCCGCTCTGCACTAGACCCCACTGGGAGGCCCCTTTTATCTAAAGAAGTACTCTGTGGAGGACAAATGTGGGACAACAGTTCACTATCAGCATGAACTGAATCAAAGGACTTCTTATGTTGTTTTTGTTGAGGGTCTGTGTTTATATCCAATTCATTGGTGTGAGTGATTTCATCTCCTGAGTATCTTGGAGCTGGAAGATGACTAGCTATATAGCACTGTGTTTTATTGCACTGTTCTCTTACTATGGGGATATCTTTTTTGGCCTCAGTGAAAAGATTAATGTCACTACCAAGTGTGAATTCACTAAATAATGTGCTTTGGTATAAGATCACAAAGGCTTGTTTTCTAGAACTTTTGTTATACAGAACATTTGATCGGTCAGAGCATTGACGTTGAGTTATTTCTCCAGTGTTCACAATCCGAAGTGTCAATCTGACTCTCGAGCCCAGCAACGCTGTCTCCCAAGGTACCAATGTGATGGTACGCTGCCAGGCCTTAGTCAGCAGCTCTTGGCTCCTGAACCGTGAATACACCATCTGCAAGGACAACACCGTGGTGTACACGAGGAGCACCACCACCACAGAGGACCTCCTCTACTCTCTGCGCATGGCCAGAGTGGCAAACACTGGGAAGTACGAATGCAAGGTGAACATACAGGGCAAGGAGCTAAGCAGCATCTCTGAGAAACGGACTGTGACAGGTTAGTACTCTGTCAACTCTTTTCTGTCGTAGACTGAAAAGCTTGCAAGTTAAGCATAACTCTGTCTATGGCATGTGATTATTTATTTTTTTATCTGTGTGACCGCGTGCTTTCACTCGCACTCGTGTCCATCCAGGCCTGCAGACGCCAGTCCTCAGCGTCGACAAGCGTGTGTTCAGCAAGGGAGAGGAGGTGACCGTTGGGTGTGAGGCCCCTGGGGAGTCCGGCGCTATAGTCTTCTCCTTCTACAAGGATGGTCAACGCCAACCATGTGTGTTAATATTGGCTGTGCTTGCTAAGGTTTATTTTTACCCCCACTACAACTTATTTCACAAACATCAACACTTCAAGTAGCAAGCACACACACGTTTACTTTTCTAGTTAACATTGTTATATTATTATGACCAACCAGGTGTAGACTAGGCTGTGATTCAACAGCGCTGGCGCCCACAGGCTACACTGACTACAGGGTCTTACTGCTGACAGACTCGGTCCCGTCCAATGCCAGCAACAATGTGGTGGTCACTGTAAAAGGTGAGTGGAGCCCAAAAACAGAACATGGCGGTGAACATCTAGGGCCGGTTTCCAAGACACAGGTTAAACCTAGTCTTGGACTGAAACACACATTCAGTGGAGATTCTCAGTTGAAATACCTTTTTAGTCCACGACCCTACTGCTCTCAATCTCAAATCATCTCTAATCATTTTAACCATGTCCAAAACTTAATAGAATGTGTCTGGGGAAAAGTCTCTTGGTTTCAACCTTCAGCCTCCAGACCAATTTTCCTCGGTTTGTCCTCCAGAGCTGTTCATCACACCTGTCATCTCTGTCCAACGATCATCGAAGGGGAAGATCTGGACATCTGCAGTGTCATTAGTAACCTCCAGAACAGCTCTGGGCTCAAAGTCTACCTGAGCAAGGGACTGATTCTGCTGAGTACTGGTCAAAGTAAAGCCAACCACAGCATGAGAGCCCTGGCTGAGCGCTCTGGGTAGTTTGAGTCCAGTTTGGAGATGAGAAATGTTGTCAAGCAAGCAACGGAAAACGTGACGATTACAGGTGAGTGACTGGATTTGTAAGGAATCTGAAATGTACTGTAGAATGTGGTGTTAGCTGTTGAAAAAAAGCGTATCAAGAAAGCTATCTGTTCTATCAGTGTATAACCAAGTCGCAGCTAGAGTTAAAATTCTGGTGAGCTTTCCTTAAATTCCTAGGTTTTCAGAAATCCTGGTTGGAAGTTTCCTGGCATTAGGAGCAAATAAACAGGAAATCCAGAATCCTCCAACCGGGATTTCTGAAAAAACCTGGGCAACCCTATTCACATCTATTACCTTATCAATGTTCATCACAACGTTCCTCGTGCATGTTCTTACATGTACTCAGCCTCCAAGAGTGTTGAGGAATCAATTGGGTTTTTTTATCCACCAAACAGAACTGTTTTCACAGCCAGTTCTGACCATGTATCCGACAGAGGTGTTTGAAAATTCACGTTAACCTGCAAGAGTACCAACGACTCCTCTGACAGAATCACCCCTTCGGATGTGAAATATTCCATTTACAAGGACAATTACACACTGACGCTAGGCAGCTTCAATGGTATATATGTCGCCGTAGGGGTACGGCGCACGAATGGGAATTACTCATCTAAAGCAGATGCCAAGATCTCCAAGTACAGTGCAAAGCTGCCTGTCCAAGCAAAAGGCACTACTACAACCCATAAGGCTTTTATGTGTGACCCAAAGTAAGTCAATCTCACTTGTCTTTGAATAAATTAATTTAGTTAATCACCAGCAGCATAACACTCTACATTCCACTGCTGGTTTGCCTCTAAAGCTAAGCAGGGTTGGTCCTGATCGGTCCCTGGATGGGAGACCAGATGCTGCTGTAAGTGGTGTTGGAGGGACAGTAGGAGGCACTTTTTCCTCTGGTGAAAAACATATATATCACAATGCTCCAGGGCAGTGATTGGGGACATTGCCCTGTGTATGGTGCCGACTTTCGGATGGGACGTTAAAAGGGTGTCCTGACTCTCTGTGGTCATTAAAGATCCCATGGCACTTATCGTAAGAGTAGTAGGGGTGTTAACCCCGGTGTTCTGGCTAAATTACCAATCTGGCCCTCATACCATCACGGTCACCTAATCATCCCAGCTTCCAATGACCTCTCCACATGAACAGTCCATTTTGTAATTTCAATCACTTGTTCTATTCATTCCCCCAGTTCTTGACAGTAAACCGGAGATAGCGGCTATTGGCAGAGTGATCGTGGGAAAGCCCATCAGGTGCGCTGTCACTCAGACCGAGGCAGCCTTCCCATGGACGACACTGTGTGGAACAAGTATTCTGAGGGTAACTCGGCCACCGTGCAGCAGCCGCACCATCAGGCCATCTTCCCTATCACCGTCCAGCACTACAGCGACACAGTCGACTATAAATGTGAGGCACAGAACAACCCCAAAGTCGACGCGTTGGTCAGCAACAAACACCACCGCAGTCATAGCTGAGCCTGTTGAAGTGTGGAATGGTATACAACGTTAAACACGTCCATGCTTCATTGGATTGTAGCATTATTGCACACTTCTTATTTAACCATCAGAAATACCCCTCTCCCAGTGCCTCTGTCCAATCCAGGAGTCAGACCTGTCGGGGGTCACAGAGGGAGATGAGATGTACCTGATCTATGGGGTGGAAGGTTCCCCGCCCGTCACCTCTAAGTGGTACCGAAGTGGGAACGTAGCCGCTGTTCACCACCTCAATCCAATCCACGCGTCCCACCAGATCAAGGGAGGGGGGGAATGAGCACAGTGGCACCTACTACTGCAAGGCCATCAACTACACTACCATGGTCCAGAGTCGGCCTGTCACCGTAGATGGTGGGAGTTACACACACACACACTCTGAGAAGATAGAGCAAGGCCCTGCTTTACTTATCACAATAGGTTGAGAGACAGGCAAACAGCACACACAGCGGGTGTCCACACACTCCACCATAGACACGCATTTATTTACTGCTCTTACTGGATGCACCAGTCCAGATTCATTTGCTTTCACAGCACCACTTGTGTAGAAACGAAAGACTCCTCTTTGGAGCAGCAGCGACAGTTTTGCTCTTCTCACAACACTGTTCAGGCTGCTTCAGTGACGGCTGACAAGTTTACTTCGGTCTGATCTGATCCCTCCACCCCAGTTGCCTGCCAGCAAGGTTATCTGACCCCACTATTAACGAACCCCAATGAGCTCCTCTGCTGTGGCGTTGATTAGCATGAGCCACGTTAAATTCCCCGCAGCCACTCTGCCCTCTGTCCTGTGGTGTGGTTAGTGCCGACGGCTAACGCGAGAGCACAGTCAATCCGGATGCTAGCGGCAACGCGCTAGGCTCCCATGGGTTGTGACTCCTCAGCACGACGTGGCCAGCACTCATTATCCAGAGCAATTAGACCCAGCCTGCTTCCCCCCCATATTGGCACTACGGCAGCTCCAGTGGCAAGGCAGAAGATAGGGGGATGAGGAGGAGAGGGGGAATGAAGGGAACACTTAAGTTCAGACCCCAAGAGGAGGAAGCAGATGGACATTTGACTCTGAACTTTAAGATTGACTTTCTCTCTCTTTCAACCATCCTCTGTCCCCTCTCTCCACCCTGTCCTCATCTCTACCCACCCCAACTGTCTTTCAACCTGTACCCTTTTCCTCTCACAAACACTCTGCCTACCTCCCCCTCCCTCTCCCCCCTCTCCCTGCATCTCTCTCCCTACCTCCCCCTCTCCCTGCATCTACCTCCCCCTCTCCCTGCATCTCTCTCCCTACCTCCCCCTCTCCCTGCATCTCTCTCCCTACCTCCCCCTCTCCCTGCATCTCTCTCCCTACCTCCCCCTCTCCCTGCATCTCTCTCCCTACCTCCCCCTCTCCCTGCATCTCTCTCCCTACCTCTCCCACTCATCCTTCCTCTCTCTCGCTACAGTGAAGATGTCTCACCCCCCATACGTGTGTTCCATTTCATGCTAGCCATTAGCATGCAAGCTGCTTGTAGCATATTGGTGTCAGAAGTTGTCATCCTAACGTCAGTCCATATCATGACACCCATACAGTGTGCATTTAGGGGTCTCTGAGGTGACCTTAGGTGACTTCTTAACTCTCTGCATCTCCTCTCATATTTTCCTGTTAGAGGAACAAAAATGCATTGTCTTACCGTCCAGCTGTAGACATCCTGTGCAACTTAGAATGCATGAGAGAGGACATGGCAGAGAGGCTTACTGTGTGTGTATTTAGCTTAGTGCCTTATATACAAATCGATACGGGTCTTAACAATTGATGTTTTACTTCAGCAAACATGCCTCATTAGATGTGCAGATTCTGCAGTGGTTTGCAGGATGTAGCTAGCTACAGGGCAGCTGTGTTCAGTAGTGATTGTGGTGTTGAGTGTTTGTTGAGAGTGGCCATATCATCTTATTACAGACGCAGCGCCACCCTTTGACGGCATGGAGGGAAGAGCGACCAATGGGACGCAAGTGTGGCATCACTTCCTGCTGGCATCAGCAACAATCATCAGCTACAGTTTCCCAGCAACAGTGTAGAGAAACCCCACAGAGGGAGGGACTTTTTTGGTTTGAACCAAAAAAGAACAAACATTTTGCACCACTTGGTTGAATAAAGGGATATGTGGGAGGAAAACCAAGGATGACAACAATTGGAACAATGGCTCAAACAAAAAATCCCCACAGACATTTTAGAGAGGGGAAAATGGCCAACATGTGTTCCTTTGAGAAAATATTACTACTTTTTTATGTGTTGTAGATGTAATTTCAGAAGGTACAGGTGTAGTGTACACAATATGGTTGACACCAAGGGGCTTGTTGTCAACATCAGTCCCAGTGACAGACAGTTGAACTGGCCCCATTGCTCCCTCTCCTGCTGCTGTCTGGAAGAGATGTACTTTCCTGTCATTATCAACATACTGTCTTTGTCCTGT